>NC_057017.1:1883888-1886744 GCF_000002595.2 Chlamydomonas reinhardtii | reverse complement strand
TTCAGGCATTCCGGTGTGTGGGATGTGCCCACGCGCTGCCGAGCTGTCCCCCTTGGGCCCCCTGCATCCACACTCCCACTCCCACCACCCGTCCACCACAGAACCGCCCCCGCCGCCGCGGCCTCCGCCGCCGCCGCCGCCGCCCGACCCGCCACGTGCCAGCCCGCTGCCGCCCGCCGCCGCCTCCGTGCCCGGCTCCAACGCGCCGCTGCTGCCGCTGCCCGGGGGGCCAGGCGGCGGCGGCGGTGGCGGAGGGGGACCCACGGCCGCTGTGCCACCGCCGGGTGGGTACCTGGGTCGGCTGGTGTGTGTGTGTGTGTGTGCGTGTGTGTGTGTGTATGTGTGTGTAGATACCAGCCCAAACTAAACCGAACCCAATGCAATAGAGCGAGGGGCTACTGAGCGAGGGGCTACTGAGCGAGGGGCTATTGAGCGAGGGGCTATTGAGCGAGGGGCTATTGAGCGAGGGGCTACTGAGCGAGGGGGGGGATGCCTGGGTAGCCATCTTCGGACAAGCTGTCCCGCCACCGGGTGGGTGCCTGGGTCGACTGGTGGGGTGCCTGAGTAGCCAACTGCGGACACGCTGCAGAGTCGTTGTACGGTGGTGCAGTCGGCCGTTCGGCATTCGACCTCACGAAGCTGTACGAAGGCCGTGCAACACCGTCAGGCAGTGTTCAGTTCCTGGACACATGCCTCTAGGTTACGGTACATCTCCTGCGGTACCAATCGTCTAACCGTACCCACCGTACCATCGCCGTACCGCAGCAGGAGCCGGCGGCCTCGCCGGCGGCGCAGCGCCGCCGCCGCCGCCCGCCCAGCCCGCGGCGGTTGTGGTGGTTGTGCCGGCGGCACCCGCCTCAACCGACATCGGGGCGGTGATTGGCCCCGCCGTAGGCGCCGCCGCCGGCCTCATTGCCCTGGCGGCGGCGGTGGCGGCGGGCATAGTGTTCCTGCACCGCCGCCGCGCCCGGCGGCGGGCGCAGGAGCGGGCGGCGGGCGGCGGCGGCGGCGGTGGCGGGAGCTTTGTGGGCAGTGACAAGGGCGGCACTGGGCGGCGCAGCGGCGGCGGCAGCGGGCGCAGCAGCCGCGGGAGGTGCGGCGGCGGCACCAGCGGCGAGCACGTGGGTATGCGTGTGTTTTGATGTGTGTGTGTGTGTGTGTGTGTGTGTGTGTGTGTATAGGTGTGTGTGTGTGCGCGTGTGTGTGTGTGTGTGTGTGTGTGTGTGTGTGTGTTCAGCATGCAGGGCGGGTATGGTGATGCCTGTTGACACAACGCAATCGTCCGGCGCTCCCCCGCAGACGCCAACGCCACTGCTGCGCTCGCACCGGGAACGCGCCGCCGCCGCAGCGGCGGCTGCGTCAGCCGGCGGCGCCGCCACACCTGGATCCGGAGCCACGTCACCGCCACGGTCGGTGGTTGGATCCGAGCACGGGCCGTACAACCACCGTACCGGCGGCGCCGCCAGCCCCGCCGGCGGCGGCAGCGGCCTGCCATCTAGCGCGGCGTCACGTGCCTTCCCGGAAATAGAGCCGCACCTCGACTTGGAGAGTGGCGGCGGCGGCGACGGCGGCAGTGGCAATGGCGCCGGCGCGGTGGCGGCGGGCGTGGGCGTCACGCTAGCGGCGGCGGCGGCGGTGGCGACGTCACGTGAACGGCAGAGATCCCGGTCGGGGCGGCGCGCGCTGCAATCGCCGCCGGGCGCTGCTGGCGACGTGACGGCGGCGGCGGCGGCGGCGGCGGGGACGCGGCGGACCCCGGGGAGCGAGGTGGGCGCGGGCTCTGTAGCCTCTGGCAGCAATCCGCTCACTGCGAGCTCGCCTGGACCCGGTAGTGCCAGTGGCAGCGGCGGCATCAGCGGCGGCGCCGGACCGGGCGGCGCGCAGCGCCCGCCACAGGGCGGTGGCGGCGGCGGCGCCGCCGCCACTGGCCGCAAGCCGCGCGTCTCTGGAACCAGCGTTGCCAGCGGCGGCAGCGGCGGCGCCGGAAAGCCCGGCAGCGTCGCCGGCAGCAGCCTGAGCGGCCGCAGCGCGGGCACTGGCACTGGCGGCACCGGCGGCACTGGCGGCGGCGGCGGCGGCGGCGGCAGCGATGCGGCTGCGAGCAGCAATCCACGCACGGAGCTGTATGCGGCGCTTGCGGCGTTTCAGTCGGAGCTGGGGGCGCAGCAGCAGCAGATCAGCATCACGTGCCAGCTGGGAGCGGGCGCGCACGGGGTGGTCTACAAGGGTGGGTGGGGGGCTGGAGAGGGGCTGGAGAGGGGGGGTTGTAGATACCAGCTCAAACTGAACCGAACGCAATGCAAAGGAGCGAGGACGAGATACCAGCCAGGGGAGAGGAAGCGATGGGGATGGATGGGTAGGGAAAGGAGGGAGGGGGGGCTGAAGGATGGGATGTGATGGTTTGCAGGGCTGACGTCCGGGCCGAGGGCCGATGGGGGGGTGGGGGCAGCAAGGGGGGCAGGGACAGACAGCAACCTGTTGCGGGGGTAGAGGGCTGCTTCCAAAGCGGCTTGGGCTCCTGCGTGGCGTGTGTTGTGACTGAGTGTGTTGGGAAGGGTTGGCACTGTGCACGAACGTGACCATGTCCATGTGTGCATGCGTGTGTGTGTCTCGCAGGCGAGTGGCGCGGGCTGGAGGTGGCGGTGAAGACGCTGCTGTTCCAGGCCTTTGTGGGCGGCAGCGGCGGCGGCGGCGCCGGGGAGGGAGGCGAGGGAGGCGAGAGGGGCGGAGGTGGCGGCGGAGGCGGAGGCAACTCTTTCAAGGAGCAGGTGCGGGGGGGAGGGGTGTTGTAAGGGGGGAGGGGTGTTGTAGGGGGGGAGAAATGTTGTAAGGGGGGGAGGGGTGTTGTACTTTCCA
>NC_057017.1:1795996-1883788 GCF_000002595.2 Chlamydomonas reinhardtii | reverse complement strand
CTTATACCATTTCCTTACCTAATTATGAATGTAACCCACCGGTCCGCTCCCCTCCGCCCGCCCTCAGGAGTACTGCGACGGCGGCACGCTTAAGGACGCGCTGGACGGCGGCCGCTTCGCAGCGACCCACACTGACGGCGGCGGCGGCGGCGGCGGCAGTAGCGGGCTGGCGGACCTGGAGACGGCGCTGCGCATCGGCATCGAGGTGGCCAGCGGCATGAGCTACATACACGCCCGCAGCATCATACACGGAGACCTGGTGCGGAGCGCGCGCGAGTGCATGTGTGTGTGTGATGAGGTAAACCCCAAACGAAACCAACACCCAGCCAGCCCCTTGGGAACCCGCCCTTCCGCGCCCCCGCCTCCGCCTCCTTCCCTCTCTGTCCCCCAGCCCGTGCCATTCCCGCTCCGTACCGCGCCACGCAGCTGCGTCCCGCTCCGCCCACTACCCCTGCTGCCTCCTCCTGCTTCGCTTTCACCCCACCCTCCACAGCATCCCACCAACTCCCATCATCCAACCCTCCCTCCCTTCCCCCCTTGTTCCCTCTGGACGTCGGCACTTCACACTTGTGACCTAACCACTCCGTCCTTCACATGAACGGCTCCCCCATCCCCTGTTCCCACTAGACGTGGGCACTTTGAAACTTGTGACCATGACTTGTGACCTATTAATTATCTTATCATCACGTTCCTTACATCAACAGCTCCCCTCCGCCGCCCCCTCCCGCCCTCCGTAGAAGCCCGCCAACATCCTGCTTCGCTCCAACGCCGCCAGTGGGTACGGCTTCACAGCCAAGATTGCGGACTTTGGACTGGCGCTGAAACTCAAGGCGGGAGAGAGCCACATCAGCAACATCCGGTGAGGGCGGGGGGGGGATTGCAAGGATGTTTGGAGAAGCGGTACAGGAGCGGCACGGAAGGCTGCAGACGAAGTCGTTACCAAGTAGGGGGGACGTTCATGTGGAGACCGGAGTGGTGAGATGGGGGGGGGGGCGGGGGCCATGGGGGTGATGGGAGGGGGGCTGCGAGGTTGGGGCAGTAGGAACAGGTTGGTGAGAGTGGGGGGCGGGGTGTGGGCGGGGGTAGCCGTGCACGCAAGACGGAGGAGGCAGCCGGAGGAAGGGTAGCCGAACATGCGAGACGGAGTGATTGCGGTGTTGCGGGGCGGAGGTCATGGGGGCCCGAGTGAGGTCAGCGCGCGCGTGTGACGTGTCCGCCTTCCTGCCTTTGCTGCTGCTGATCCCGCCGCTCGCGCCAGTCCTGCAACACGCCACTCACACCAGCCCGTGAGCCCGGCCCCACATGCCGCCCGCACACCCAACCCCGCCCCCCCATACTTCACACGTGTCAGTTGGGGACTCCGGCCTTCACCCGCACACCCAATTACACCCCTTGTCATGTTGAATTAGTCATGAATGTAGCCCCCTCCCCCCGCACCGCTGCCTCACCCCGCAGCCGCGGCACGCCCTTCTACATCGCCGCGGAGCTGGTGGAGGACGGCCGAGCCACCACCGCCTCAGACCTGTGGGTGGGGCTGGAGGGGGAGGGGGGCGTGCTCGGGAGGCAGGGAGCGGCAGGGGGAGGGGCAGGGGGAAGGGGCAGGGGGCAGGGAGCGGCAGGGGGACGGGATGGGGCACAGAGCGGCCAGGGGAAGGGGCAGGGGGAAGGGGCGGAGTACACGCTGTACGCCCAAGCCGACAGCGGGCTGCGATTCATTGGACTGGTGCCCCGTTGGGATTGGATGAATGGCTAACCCCAGCCTCCCTCCCGCTCCTCCCCCCTTTCCCCCCGGCAGCTACTCTTTCGGCGTGATCCTGTGGGAGCTGCTCCACGGCTCCACAGTGGCCCGCCGCCTGCCGCTGCGCCGCCGCATCCCCAACCTGCCCGCCGAGTTCTACACCTGGCCCGCCGAGCCCTCCGCCTGCCCGCCCGCCTACCGCGACCTCGCCACCGCCTGCCTGTCCGCCTCACCCGCTGCCCGGCCGCGCTTCCTGGACGCTCTGGACGTGCTGACGCGGCTGCTGAATGACCTGTTGGCGGCAAAGAAGGCCCGGAAGCAGCAGCAGCAGCAGCAGCAGCAGGCGCTGCTGGCGCAGGCCGCCGCCGCCGCGGCGCGGCAGCCGGCGGCTGCGCCGGCGCAGCCGGAGGGCGGCGGCGGCGGCGGCGGCCTGGCGGCCGCCGCGGGGGTGGCGCAGTCGGCGGAGGCAGGCGCGGCAACGGACGCAGCGGTTCGCGTCGCGCGAGGCAGCGTCGGCAGCGGCAGCGGCCGTAGTACCGCCGCCGCCGCGCGTTCCGGCGGCATTGGCACGAGCGCCGGCGGCGGCGGCAGATTGCATTGGTTACAAGAGGGACCTGCTGACGCAGTTCACGAGCCAGGCGGCAGCAGCAGCGCGTCGCGTCTAGCCATGGCGCGAGCGGTCAGTGGCGGCGGCGCGGAGCCGCCGCCGCCGCTGTCACTGGCGGTGCCGCCGGCGGCTGTGGTCCTGGACGATTCGGATGATGAGGATGGCATGGCGCCGCCAGTACTACTGGGGGGGGCGTTGGGCGGGCTGCTTGGCGGCGGCGGTCCAGTGCTGAAACGAATTACCAGCCGCCCGCGCGGCGGCGGCGGCGGCGGCGTCAGCCCTGGCGGCGGCGGCAGCGGCGCCAGCAGTGCCAAGGGCGCGGCGGCAGTCGCCTCGGGCTCGGGGCCGCCGGGAAGCCCCGTGCCGCCGGGGACGCTGCCGCACGGCTTGTTTCCGGGGGGCAGTGGCAGTAGCAGGAACGTTGCAGCAGCCAGCAGTGTTGGTGGCGACGGCGGCGGCGGTGCTGGAAGCAGTAGCAGCTCGCGCGTGATGCTGGCATCTGCTGAGGCATCGACGGTAGCGGCAGCGGCGGCGCCAGCGCCGTCATTGCTGGGCTCACCGCTATCACCCCGCGCGCTCAGACAGATGGGGGCGGCAGCAGAGGCGGCGGCAGAGGCGGTGGCGGCGGCGGCGGCTGCAGGACTGAACACGGTGTCGGAAGCGGGCTCGGCGGCGGTAGCGGGGGCAGCGGCAGGGGTCACACATAACGGGCTGCTGCCGCCGGCGGCGGCGGCGGCGCTCAACAGCGCACCGGACCTAGGACTCGCGGCGGCAATGGGAGCTCCGCCGTCGCCGCCAGCACCGCCCATCCGCACAGGCAGCAACCAACTGCCGTACGCTGCCATCGGCGGCGGCACACCAACGCCTTTGCGCGCCCTCGGCCGCGCCGCGGCCGCCGCGCCTTCTGGTGCTCCCGCTTCGCCAACGCCTGCAGCCCCGTCACACGCGCCGCCGCCGGCTGCGCCGCCTGCCTCTGACGCCAGCACCGGAGGCAACGGTGGCGATGCAGCCGCAGCAGCTACCGGCGCTACAGGCGCCGCAGGCGTCGGCAGCACCTCCGCCTTCGCAGCAAGGCCGCGGGCCCTGCCAGCGTTCGCCAGCGCAGCTGAGGCCATGGGCGTGTCGGTTGCAGCGACGGCGACCAGCGTCTCGGCGGCCGCCGCCACCGCGGTTGCGGCCGCCGCCGCTGCCGCCGCGGCGGCGGGCGGCGAGGTCAGCGGCGCCGGCACGGGCCTGGGCGTGGGTGGGCTGCTGTCCTTCTCATCGCAGGCCCCCAGCTTCGCCGGCCTCATGCCGTCACTGGGTCTGGGGATTGCATCGTCGTCACACCTCTCGCTCGTGGGCACCGGCGGCGGCGGCGGCGGCGGTGGCGGCGTCCTGCCCGTGTTGGCACCGTCGGAGAGCGTGACGCTGCCGTTGCTGTATCCGGCGTCAACCGCTTCTGCCGGCTCCGCCGCCGCCACGGGCGGTAGCTACGGCGGCGGTGGCGCGGGTGCTACAGATGCATCGCCGGCAGGGAGGGCGGCTGCCGCCGCCAGCGGCGCTGAGGCTGGTGACACGGCGGCAGCGGCGGCAGCGGCGTCTGCCCCTTGAGCTATTGCTGCGGAGCCGGTGGCAGCGACGGCGCCTGTGTAAGGGTTGAGGGGCAGCTGCGGGTAGCGCCGCAGACAGACATGGCGGAGTGGCCAGTCATGCCGGCGGCAAGGCTGGCGTGGGCCCGTGCCCTCCTTCGTACTCCCACCGCCGCCGGGAGCGTGTGCCGCCGCCGGAAGCTGCGAGCGCTGGAGGTTGCAGCGACAGCGCTACCATGTACTTGTATGCATCACTGCTGACCCGAATGAGGGCCAAGTGGGGCGTGACGAGGACTTGAGTTGCTGCAACAATACACGGTTGAGTGTGGTGTGCGATGCAAGAGTTCGGGCGCAGGCATGCGAGTGCTACTGGGGGCAGGCTAGGGCTGTTGCGCAGTACATGCGCCACGGTTGCCACCCCAGCGTGTTCAGCATTGCTGTGCATTTTCCGTAAGGCCGAACCATGCCATATTAATGGTAAACAGGCCAACAAGCTTTATTCAAGTCTACTAAAATGCGTTATGACTGGATCACACATGGCACCGGTGGCGGTTGGCTCCGCAACCCCTTCGGCCCCTGCGCGATATGAACAGTGTGGTATCCGGGTCAGGTACGGTACTCCGGATACCTACAACTTGGATCGCAGTTCGCAGTTAGTTTGGTTTCGTGCATACGACTTTGTCATCAGGCGTCATGCAGTCTGGTCGTACAAACTGCTGAGGCAAAAGATCTCTATCTGTACCTGGCTGCTGGTCAACCCATGCCCATAGCCAGCCTCAGCTGCTCTGGAGAAACCCCATTCAACTTGATTTGTGGGTACTGGAGCGGTCGGAAGGGCGTCGAAATGCTTCATGCATGCCAAGCAAACTCTGGGCTGGTGAGGTTTGAGGTGGAGATCTGAACTTACGGGTCTTATTCATCCTATGCGTATACGCGGTAAGTTGCGCTTTGGGTTGTTGTTTTCACCTTGAGGCGCCCAACAAGCGGCACCGGCGCCGGCGCGCAGGTTGAGGTCGGCCGGTGTCTGGTTAGGGTCTTTGCTGGCGAGCATAGCACCGCACAGTATTTGACGTGTGTTGCGGAACTAATGCGTACGTGGACCAGAGCGGAAGGCGGAGTGGGCTTGCAGGCGGCACGAGAGTAGGCAGTCAGTAGCGCAAGTTGCGAATTCACATGTTACCTCGTAACCGACGGTAAACGCTGTGGACGGTCGCGCCCATGGCTGGCTGACAGAAGGTGGCGGCTGTATTGGGATGGCTGGGCAGTATGTGGTAGGCCGGGGCAGTGAGGAATGTTAGAGGGTTTCCTGCTGTTTGGTTGATTGCTGGCTGTGCTGTTGCTTGGCAGCGGGACGTGGCTGGACACATGGCGGGCCGTGCCTGTACGAACCGACCCCGGCTATGTCAGGGAGGTGAGGTAGACGCTTGCGGCCTCAGACTAGAGACGTCGCGTGGGCTCAGCCCACTTTTCCCATGCGGGGGGGACCACACATCTTGCACCATGAGGCTTTAGGGGGCAGTTCTGATGAAGAAGGTTTTGTTGGCGTGTGGACTGTGTCAGATTCGCATTGAATGAGCGGAATCAGACTCATGAATGCGGATGTTACAGAGGGGACAGTCCCAGCACCCGAAGACGCCGAGCCATCACATGCTATCAGGGCCCAACTTGACTCATGGAGTGGGGTTTTGGCGGATCGCTTGTTACACTGCAGTGCGATAATCACTCACCGATGGCATGGGTGAACCCGGCGGGAGATAGATGGCGCGCGCAGCTCTTCAGTTTTGTCGCGGCACAGGGCATCAACGTGAGGCGTTGCGTGTGGTGTGGAGCAGTGGCTTGGACTTCAGTAAAAGCATGCGCGCAGTCATGCTGAGACCTGAGCCTGTCAGGTTAGACGCATTTCTCAACTGCATATGGGAGCATGGGAGTCGGAACGTGCCCCTTGCAGAATATGTAAATAACTAGCTGCATATTGCCACAATGAACATGTGAAGCTCCAGCTCCCGCACGTGCCTGCCGGTGCGTGGCGTGCCTGACGGGCCAATCCCGCGTCAGACTCTTCACATCGGGTGCTGTAGTCACACCCTTGTGACACTACATGCAAAGGCCCATACCCTCGGCCACTCCAAACCTGGCAGCCCTTGTTGAGCAAGGCAACAAGCGGACTCAGCCCATGAAGGGCTTCACAGCAGACCCACCCACTTGCGGACCCGCCCACTTAAATGCGCCCCCAAAGCCCTGGCGCAGGGAAGCTGGAGGGGGAGCCCTGGCCCTGGTGTTCAACGGCACGGCCAGCCCCGGCTGCGCCAAGTGCCGCGAAGGCGTCTTGGCACCTGCAGACTAACCGAAGCTACTTAGGTGAGCTGTTGGGGCATGCAGTTCAAGGATGCCACAGAAACTCAAGCTTGGCCGGGGGCGCGGTGGGCGGGCGCGCAGGCGAACGGGCGCCACGCGGCCACCAAAACCACAACATGGTCGTTTGCCCTTCAGACTGTCAGCTGGCAGTACGCGATGGAGGCAGCACAGCATGTCGTATGAAAGCTGTATTAAGCACCACAAACGTAGTCCTTTTTCAGGCTGGCGAGCGAGCGCGGTCAGGTCGACCGCACGATGTTCGACGCGCCAATAACTACCTTGCCGGAAGTCAGCCCCGAAGCTGGAGTTTTACGGTGACGGTTGTCTACCCATTATCTTTGACCATTAAGGAGAGTATGCCCGGGCCCTTCCCGGCCGCAGAGACCCAGAACATATGAATGGCGTACAGGACAGCAGGCCGTCGTCTATAGAAGACCCACAGTCAGTATAGATACAAATGCTTTTAAGAAAGGAGACCGGCTCAGAATCCCTAGAGGCAGCGAGCGACCGTTGAGAGGAATAAGCTGTCGCGATTCTTAAGGGCCCTGTAGAGGGCCCTTAAGATGCGTAGAAACTGTTTGTTGCTAACAGTTTTGTTACAAGGCTCAACCCTAAAATTGCCTTCCATTTATGGCAGGCCGCAATCCGGCCGACCAACTCCTGTGTTTCCTTGATCAAGCTATTGATGGCTCACACCTTGTAGTTTGTTTTATATTATAGTAAAACTGGCCTCGCGAAAACATGTTCATCGCGAAAACCTGGTGGGCGCTCGCCGCCCGCTGACATTGCGTGTGGATTTTGGCTTGGTGATTAAATCGCATCGGCATTCGGCTGTTACCAATGCCAGCAAGCCAGTCGAGCGTGCCAGGAGGCGAGTCGAAGTCGAGGCAGACGGCGGGCGGGCCGTCGTACGGAATCGGCCAGCAGAATTTATAGCCCTCGGCGCGCAAATGGTCACCATAATTAGCTGAACGACCTCTGTAACAATGAGGTCCAGCTATTCGCTGGTTGCCGTTCTCGTGGCTGCCGCATTCGCGTGAGTAGTGTCTGTGATGGCTCTCTCGGAGTCGCGCCATTTTTGTCGCGGCGTAGGCGATCCAGCCCCTAGCTTGATGTATGTCACAGACAGATGTGTTGGTCATAACGTGAAAGCATCCCCAGCTCACGGTGGCAGCTCAGCCTTTCCTGGACGCTCGACAGCCACTGGAGCACGCCAGCATTCCCCAGCTTAGGCCGGCGGGCCTTTGATGGAGCCTGGAGCGCAATCGATCAGTACATGGCAGTGTCATCTTCTCTAGGACGTCATGCACACATGGGTTCAAGACTGCACGCCGATGCACACATGCGAACCAACACATCTTTTGCCCTTGTGCCTTCGGAATGCAGGGCCGCCCAGGGTGCTCAGTCGGGCTTGTACACCTCGTTCCCCTACTGCCAGTGCAAGAAGTCTCCCTCGGCCTACAAGCTGGGTGATGTCGTCGTTGCCAAGGGCAACAACCAGTACTGCTTCAAGCTGAGCGCCAAGGTGCCGGCTGGCTGCACTGACTACTGCTGCACCAAGGCGGACCTGAAGAAGATCGAGGTAAGCACGTGGTTGCGACTATGCCAGAAAGTCGAGCGGGAATGTCGAAGAGCATCACAGTAACCGACGCTCGCGGCTTGTCGCTAGCAGAGTTGCTGGCGTCTGCTAGCGTGCTTGTCCAAACCATTCTCACCCTTCTGGTTTTCTTTCTCCACAGTTCAACGTCTACGAGGCGTGCGACGTCTTCGGCGAGGTGGTGAAGGCCACCATCAACGGCGTGCCCACCAAGGTTGGTGTCTCGTTCCACGAGCCCATCGATGGCCCCGTCGGCTCCACCACTCTGGTGCTGACCCAGCTGGGCCTGGGCCTGGCCAGCGACGGTGCTGAGATTTGCATCACCCTGTCGCTGAACAAGAACGGCAAGGGCTGCACCTCCCTTGAGGAGCTGTGCATTCCTCCCCCTGGCCTGCCCAAGGGTGTGTGCTCGGCTGCGCTGTTCGACAGCCAGAACGACTGCTGCCCTATCTCCACGCCCGGCATCCCGAGCCCTCCTCCCCCCAGCCCGCCTCCTCCGTCTCCTCCTCCTCCCTGCACGGCTTGCGTGTACCTCTCCATCCTTGAGACCGGCAACGTTGTCTTCCCTTACGAGTTCTCCCAGCAGGACTGCGACGACTACGCTGCTATGATCGGCGACGAGCTCCAGACCGAGGCCGAGAACCTGGGCGTCGCGATCAACTTCGCCCCGGCTGTTTGCTCTGGCGACGTGATCAAGCTGTGCGCCACCTTCTTCTCATCGGAGCAGGGCGCCGAGCTGCAGCCCTTCATCGATGAGCGCCTGCCCTTCTGGCTGCAGCTGATCACCGGCGTCCAGGGCTGCCCCGCCTTCCTGACTGGCTACAGCGCTTACGCCGCCGTCGGCGGCATCGGCGGCTCCGCACAGGCCCCGGATGCGTCTTGCCTGAGCGGCTTCCAGTCCCAGGCCTGCGCCCCCGAGCCTGTGGACTTCCCCAAGTGCGCTTGCGTCACCACGCCCGGCGCCACCCCCTTCGCCTTCACGCCCGTCATTTCCACTATGGCCGGCCGCACCAAGGACACCACCTCTTACTGCTTCAGCATCACCCTTGTGACCCCCAACAGCGCCACCAGCCCCTGCGGCCGGAGCACCAGCCTGCTCAAGGCCGAGTTCTACGCCGACGACAAGAAGCGCCGCGCCATCACCGGCGTGTACGTGCAGCCCAAGACCGGCACCGGCAAGTGGCTGTCCGCCACCTGGGGCGCTGTGGACGAGCAGACCGTCAAGGCTACCCCCCTGAACTGGAGCAAGGACCAGGCGAATGGCGGTACTATCTGCCTGGAGCTGAAGAACGACACCCCCCTGTCGGACTTCTGCCTGCCCGCGCCCGGCGGCTCGTGCTACGGCAACTTGTTCGACGACAGCAAGAACTGGTGAGTTGGGTTTGCATTGACACGCTCGCAACAACGTACTTGCCAATGTGGGTTGTCTTGCGGGATCTAAATCAATAGGCTTCGCCCACGGACTTCCCCGCGGACATCTGCCTCGACGTTGTCACGTATCTGACCGCCATTCCTCACCCCTCCCGTGTCTTGCCCGCAGCTGCCCGCTGTACCAGGCGAGCCTGCCGTAAATGGCACAGCCCGCAGCAGCCGAGGCGTCGCGTGTCCATACACACAAGGTGGAAGCCGCTTGGAAGCCGCGCGGCTGACCCACCCTGTTTGAGTTCTTGTGGCAGCGGACTTGCTTCGCGGCAGCTGTGCAAACAGCTGCTGCGGCCACACGGCCTGGCAATATCGCGAGCTGGCACGGAGCATAGCTGGTGACCGCTGGAGCTTATGTGGCAGACGGCCACGGGTGGATTTTGTGAGGCGTTGGCAGCAGAGGCAGCAGCCGCTACAGCCACGGCGCACAGCTTCGCCCGTGGGCGCGTGTTTTGAATTGGGTTCGGAAAAATGGCTTGATTGGGTAGTTGACAAAGTGACAGATGAGATCACTGCCTCGCAGGATTAGTGTTGTGCGCGTGTGTCTAAACGGCATGGCACTTGGTGCGGTGCGGGTTTTGTTGGGGGCGGCTTGGCGACTCGCCACCAGCTGAATGCGGATTGCGTGAAGCACCGCCGCGAGGGCTGGCGCGGTGAATCGTGCAACTGATCCACAACTCGACTGTGTTTAATATGGGCAGTACATAAGAGCACTCGTGTGTGTAAATGATCATGCGCATTGACTGTTTGCTTAGGTTAGCGTCATCCTGGGACTGCAATCAGCGGAGCCGCGTTCCGGTTACAAGCCTCAGGAGAGGCTAACGGACACGGTTCATAGATGTGGTTGGCCGGGACCATTGTTCCCGTGGCCGTGCATAACGGCGAAAGCTCTGGTGAGAAGCAGGAGTTTGTGCGCAGGGCTATTGCCTGTTGCCCCTGTAAACCGGTTTGGGGGCACAGTACGAACGCGTCATATTGATATAATTTTCAACATAAGTTGAATGCCAGCCAGGCTGCGGCGGTAACTGCGGCAGGGGACAGCACGGTGGTCCCGAGTCAGCAGCTGAGTGACAGCCCCCAACGTGTCATCCGTCAGGATGCGCAGCTGGCGTCAGGGCTTTCTGCAATCTGCAGGCGGAACGGTTTGTGCACATCGTGCACGCCAGCCCGGCCGGCGTCGTCCAGCCCAGCCATCCCAATACAGCAGCCACCTTCCGTCAGCCAGCCATGGGCGCGACCGTCCGCAGCGTTTACCGTCGGTTACGAGGTAACATGTGAATTCGCAACTTGCGCTACTGACTGCCTACTCTCGTGCCGCCTGCAAGCCCACTCCGCCTTCCGCTCTGGTCTACGTACGCATTAGTTCCGCAACACTCGTCAATAACGCTGGCATCGTCAGCTACCGCACCGGTACTGCGTGTACCCAGATAAGGCCAGCAGACCGGCGCTGGCGGTTTTGCACATGAGGCCCTCAACCGGCTCGGGTATATCAGGTCCACAGGACTAACACCAACCTGCCCATTTCCAAGTTGCCATGTCCGATCTCATCCGCCAGGCGTTTATCCACGCTAACGCGTCACACGACTCCTGCTTCGTCCTTTGCATCTCGCTTTCCCTTTTGCACAGACTGCACTCTATGAGTTCTACGTTCGGGGATGAGACAGCTTGCCCCGGGGCTCTCAGGCGCAGGCGCAGTATTCTCACCCACCCGCGGTCTCCTTGCGGGTGTACACATGTCAATACGTGTTTCCGCCGTTCCGCGGATCGTGGAGAAACGTAACGCGTGGTATGGGACAGTGTTAAGGCAGGTTGGTGAAGTCCCGTAGGGTGCAGCTGATTCCCAGACCGTGACGCGTGGTTCGGTACTTCGGTGGGTGTGCGACCCGGTAAGGAATACGGCAGGGCCTGGGCTCTGCCAGGGAAGGCTCTCCCCTGGGGTAGCAGTACCTAGCCCACCCCGGACATAACTCACTGTAGAGCCTGGCAAGGGGTTGGAGATGTCCAACGGATGAGACTTGGGTGACCGCGTATTCACTAGAAGACTCGTAAGAGGCATAAGTTAGGGCCCAGCCCTGTCTCGAACAGGGATCGTAACAGTTGATCTGTTACAACCGGCCGGAACACTGGGCGTGGTGATGGCTTAACTCGGCGCGATCGGCCGTGCCTCTCATCGTGTCTCATCTTGGCGGGCGTTCCGCCCACACCTGGGCCCTGCCGCAATGGGCGTTGGGCTTGGCCTTTACTACCGACACCAACTCCACTCAGCATCCTGAAGAGGGATGCTGCAAAGAACGATTTGATTCGGACTCGAGGGCGGCACAACCTGTCCCCTGACCCAGACAGGGAAGAAAGGCTGTCTCTGTCACCGTGCACCACTGTGCCCCACCAGCCTAATCTCTTCCATGTAACCCCGAAAGCACAACCGGTTGATAGAAGCAGGGGGGGGGTAGAAAGCTCAGTTTCTTACCCCATGCTCAAAATTACAGAGCTTTAGGAGAGCATTATGCACGTACTTTTAACTTTTTAAGGGGGTGTCTGGCGGATTTCGGGAGGGGAGCCGGCGGCTGCCGTGGCGGCGGCGCTGGCGCCGGTGGTGGCGGCGGTGACTGGCTTGGCGGCGCCGCACCCACCGCATCCACGGCACACGCCAGTGGTGCAGCTACCAGCGGAAGCATCCGCAGCAGGAGGGGGAGCAGGAGCAGAGTCAGCGGTGGAGGGTGCGGCGGAGGCGCAGGTGGTGGTGAGCGCTCCGGTGCCGGGCGGGGCGGCTGCTGGGGGTGCAGGTGGGGGCGGCGGCGGGAGCGGCGCCACCAGCAAGGGGCAGGAGGCGGCCGCAGGTGCGTAGTGTGAGCGTGTGCGCGTGCGTGCGTGCTAACGGTGCGCCCGTGGCTTGGGTGACAGCGCACAGGCCGACACCCTACCCGCCTTGATGCCCGCCTTACGCTCCATGCCCAATGCCTCACACCTTACCCCGACAAACATCACACTTCGCGCCCCCCTACCGCTTCCTCCCCCTGGTTTGGAAACAATTCCTTGACGCTTGAGACCTCGGGCTCGGGCACATCCCCCCCCTCCCCTTCCTCACACGCACTCCAGACCTCCTGTCTGGCGGCGGCGGCGGCGGCTCCCAGGAGGGGCGCAGCCGGCTGTTTGAGATCAACCGCATCCAGTCAGCCATAACTGAGGTGAGGGAAGGGGGAAGGGGCGGGGCGAGTGGCATGGAGGGCAGGTGCACGTGTGTTCGCACATGTGTGTGCGTGTGTGCACGTGTGCATCCTTGCGGAGCACAGGGCTCTGCTGTGCGTGGCGCCGCCAGGTAGCATCTTGGCATTGTGGCCGCCATGGCAGGGGGGGGTTAGAAAGCTCAGGTTCTTACCCCATGCTCAATATTAGAGAGCTTCAGGAGAGCATTATGCACGTACTTTTAGTTTTTTAAAGGGGGGTCTGGTGAGGAAGTTCTGGGCCGCCAAAGTTGGGGGTCGGTCCTCGTCCCTGGGGGTCCGTCGGGTTTCGGGAGCCCATCCTGGCGGATTTCGGGAAGCGCCCCACAAGCAGAACTAGGGGCCAAACGCAGCAGTGCGAGGCTCATATGTGTACGTTATGACGTAATAAGCACAAACAAAGCGTGGGAGGGCTAAGTTGCGCGTCCGGACGTGGACATGTCGGGACATGTCTCCACATTCAACATATGCGCACTGACACAGCTGGGCTCTGAAGCGCTGATGCGCATGAGTTCACGTCTAACAAGGCTGCCGATGCACATTGTCCATTCGTCACGCGGCAAAGAGTTGAGCGCGGGGTGGTCTGGGTCGAGGGGATTTCCATGGATAGGATCCCGCCCGTGACCGAAGTCTCAGAACAGGACCGCTGATGGCACGGAGTGATAGTGCTCGTCAAGAGGAGTCGATTGACACTACTTTGGTATTAAATGGAGGGGTTTTAACCGCTGAACAACAAGGTTTTGTCCGTCGGGGGGTCGGTCGTCCCCTCAAGGGGGGTCCCGGGGGATTTCGGGGCATGGGGTCTGGCACTTTGTTTCCTACCCCTCCCTGATAGAAGTGCCCATCACTGGTAAATTGCATTTTACGCGGGCCACATGCACACACAGCCGTTGGCTGAGCCATTCACTTCATACACACACGTGCATGCAGGAACATACATGCACAGCACGGGAGGGGAGTGTGGAGAGTCCTGCTTTCTGCAAGGGTCACACCTCTCAAACCGAGACCCAACCCATCACACACCCAACCCAGGGTGCCGCTGGCCGAGCCTAAAGCGCAACGTGCACACATGACACAGTCATTGTGTCTAAGGATGGGGAATGGATGGCCAACCGACGCGTGCGGCAACGCGTACCGTAGACTCCAGGACCCAGCGCATGCGGCCAGGGACACCCTCCTGGCGTCTGCTTGCCGGAGGATGCAGCCCCCTGGCTCTGAAAGTTGTGCATCAGTGAAGTGTGTGACCCCAATGAAACCCGGGGAAAGCTGGCACAGCCTAAGCAACCGGCTCGTTCACCCCCATTACCCTTGCTACCCTAGCCAGCAGGGGCGTCACTAGCGACGAAATCGAGCACAGTGACAGTACGGTATATGGTGTGCGCTACGGCTCCCCCCGCACTTGGCCTGCTTGTGTGTAAGGCCCGGACAGCGGGAGGGGGGTCCTCAAGCTCTTCACCTGTTTCATTGGCGCCTGGGTTGGGCGTAAGTTGTTTCTCGGGACTCGGGACTACGCCAACCTGCCCCTTACCCTGTGCCATCGCACCGGTCTTCACCGTTCTTCGCCCCCCCAGCCCCGCCCGCGCCACTTGCCCCGCCCCCCCCACGAAAGCCAATCCCTGCCCCCGCTCCTCTCGCCTCCGCCAGCCTTCTCCTTCCATGCACACACGCATCTGAGACTGCAAGGTTCCGCGCTTGGCGCCCAATTAGGTGCATCGAACGTTTCGCTTCCGGCGCGCAGCATCCTTTGCTTTCGTTTCACGCTTCGCTTGTGAACCGGGTTACTAGGAGACATTTGTCCGGCCAAAGCGATGCACAACTTGAGCATCAGCCACTTGTGAAGCCGACAGGGCTCCAAAGAGCCTAGAAGGCGCCAGCTTCCCGCGTTTGGACCATGCCAGCAGCTCCATTGCCAAGTTGGTTGCTATAGCTGTACTCTATAATTTTTTTATAATGCAAAAATCAAGGACTTGCGTCGGCACGAGTAAAGCCACTCCAAACCGCGGGCGAAACAGCTCCGCCGCTCCCGGGCTGGACAGGCAGTTTTGGAGATGGCCCAAGGTAGGCCAGTATCTAAATAACTTGTGTGATGATAGTTGTGAGGTGCAAGCTCACGCCGCTAGCCCAATTGTTTGCCCGAGTTTGAGCGTAACGCAGCTGCTGTCCTACCGAATAGCCGGATGCATACCCACAAAAATAAAAGTTGTTTCCGGCACTGTCGAAGTGGCGCGGTTGCATGAATGATTGCATCGCACGCCAAACTAACGCGCCCGCGGTTAATGGCGGGCGTACGACTCGTTCGACCAGCCGGGCCCCCCATGATAAGCCCGCGTGCCTCACAATTTCTTTATAGCTGAACCACCTCTGTGACAATGAGGTGCAGCATTCTAGTCTCCGTTCTTTTCGCGGCCGCAATTGCGTGAGTAGCAAGACCGCGCGTTTCACAGATTTGTCGCTTCGGGAAGCTCCTGAGTTGTAGAATAGACGAGCATCGCTGACTCTAGTCAAAGATAATCATTTACGCTCACGGCGTAAATAGTGGTCGTGTGGGTCCGCTGCGCAGCTTGAATGCGGTCGGCCTTCTTGCAACCGGCGCTCTTACAGCATGCTCGGGCTATTTTCATGATTTCAGCATAGCGTAACAGTGATCGTAGCGCCACCACCGGATTTGACAGCAAGTTGCAAGCAGGCTATCCCGTCGCCGAGACTCCGCTTGCTCCGCTGGCAGTAACTCCGTGCCGCGTGTGCCCTTCGTTCTGAATCTGCAGGGCCGCCCAGGGTGCTCAGTCGGGCTTGTACACCTCGTTCCCTTACTGCCAGTGCAAGAAGTCTCCCTCGGCCTACAAGCTGGGTGATGTTGTCGTTGCCAAGGGCAACAACCAGTACTGCTTCAAGCTGAGCGCCAAGGTGCCGGCTGGCTGCACCGATTACTGCTGCTCCAAGGCAGACCTCAAGAAGATCGAGGTGGGTTGTCGGCGCATCGGGTCGCGGTTTCAAAGTCGCAGCAGCCAGCAACCCACAGTGTGAGTTCTTTTTTCAAGAAGTTCTCTGAGTTTGTTCCTCATTTTGATGTACACAGTTCAACGTCTACGAGGCGTGCGACGTCTTCGGCGAGGTGGTGAAGGCCACCATCAACGGCGTGCCCACCAAGGTCGGTGTCTCGTTCCACGAGCCCACCGATGGCCCCGTTGGCTCGACCACCCTGGTCCTGACCCAGCTGGGCCTGGGCCTGGCCAGCGACGGTGCTGAGATTTGCATCACCCTGTCGATGAACAAGAACGGCAAGGGCTGCACCACCCTTGAGGAGCTGTGCATTCCTCCCCCTGGCCTGCCCAAGGGTGTGTGCTCGGCTGCGCTGTTCGACAGCCAGAACGACTGCTGCCCTATCTCCACGCCCGGCATCCCGAGCCCTCCTCCCCCCAGCCCCCCTCCTCCTTGCCAGGTTTGCGTCTACATCTCGCTGACCGTTAGCGACGCCAGCCGCGTTCTGTTCCCCTACTCCATCAGCAACGACGAGTGCCAGGGCTACATCGCCACCATTCAGGACGACGTGGCCACCCAGGCCTCCGACCTCGGCGTGACCGTGACCCCTGGGTCCACCAGCTGCGCCGGCAACCTGGTGATGGTGTGCGCCACCTTCTTCTCCAACGAGGAGGGCGCCAAGCTGCAGAGCTTCGTTGACACCCAGATCAACTTCTGGCTGGACATGGTGACTCAGGGCTGCCGCCCCGCCCTGGCCGGATACACCGTGGTCGTCTCTGTTGGCGGCATGGGCGACGCCGTCGCCGGCCTGCCCCAGTCGTGCATCAACGCCCAGGCCTCGGCCGCCTGCGCCCTGCAGACCCCCGACTTCCCCAAGTGCCAGTGCGTCACCACTCCCGGCGCCACCCCCTTCGCCATTGCGCCCGCGATGTCGAGCATGGCCGGCCGCACCAAGGACACCACTGCTTACTGCTTCAGCATCACCCTGGTGACCCCCAACAGCGCCACCAGCCCCTGCGGCCGGAGCACCAGCCTGCTCAAGGCCGAGTTCTACGCCGACGACAAGAAGCGCCGCGCCATCACCGGCGTGTACGTGCAGCCCAAGACCGGCACCGGCAAGTGGCTGTCCGCCACCTGGGGCGCTGTGGACGAGCAGACCGTTAAGGCTACCCCCCTGAACTGGAGCAAGGACCAGGCGAATGGCGGCAAGATCTGCCTGGAGCTGAAGAACGACACCCCCCTGTCGGACTTCTGCCTGCCTGCCAACGATGGCGTGTGCTGGGGCAACGTGTTTGACGACACGAAGAACTGGTGAGTTGGGATGTGACTGCTTGAGGTTTGCTTGTCCTAATGTCTAAAAAGCAGTACTGTGTGCTGCTATGGGGTTGGCATGGCATGTAGAAATGGCTAGCTATGGGTTGCGCCGTGCCCCCCCTCGACACGCCTTCGGTTGTGGTTCTGATCTTGTCCCTCCATTTTTCATTCTGCTTTGCAGCTGCCCTCTGTTCGCCGCTGCCCAGCCGTAAGCGGCAGGACAAGCAGCAGCTTGACCGTCGATCATTACAAGATGATCCCATGTACATTGTTAGCGGGCTAGGAGCGGGCGGACATACAATACGATGGGCGTCACTGCCCGTCCCTCTCTCTTGGAACTTCTAGGTGTTGCATTCAGATGGAATGCACACCTTCTTGACGTCTATGACTTGATTGTTTGCTTTAAAACGTTGCAATACTTGCAAACCGTTGATGGTTGTGTTGATGCGGGTATGTCGTGTGGTAGCCGCCAATGCAGAGACTCGCGGGATGCCTGTTAGGTCATAGACGAGACATGCAGGAGAGCAGATTCGGAAGATGATGTAGAAAGAATGAACGATGCACAGGCAGATGGCGCATGTGAGCTTGCAAGAGTGCAAAAAGCGCTGTTTCGGGCTGCACAGCCGCGTGTCGACTCCTTGCGTGCCTGAAAAAGCGGACCGAGTGGATTATACGTTACGGGAACATTCCCTGTAACTGGCGTTTCGGGAGGCACGTGTCGCTCCGTATCAGGGGGTGGGCGGCTTTTGTACTGTGCACAGCTAAGTTGCGTTGGGGAAGGGGCCAGCGGCCAAGAAGCAAAAAAGCCCTGGGAAACACAGCAGTTGCCACCGCGCCCAGAATCCCAGTAGTGCAGACAGCTTCTGTGTTGCACGACACCTGCGGCAGAATTTCTACGTGTTGGCGTACCGGAGTGACCGCGGTGACGCTGACGGGGTGCATCGACTGAAGCGGACCAGATTGTCACGGCATGGAAGCAGATGTCACTATATGCTTGTGAAAGAGATGAAGAGGCATGCACCAACATGGCTTGGGCGCCAGGGGGGGGATTGAAGAAAGATAGTGCCAGACCCGAATTCGGGTACGACCAATCTGGACCACCCCCAGGACACAACACAACACAACACAACACAACACAACACAACACAACGACTCAAAGTGGCCACCTGACCAAACACGACACGAGATAACAAAACATGGCCGAGCACAATTTCTACGAAACATTTCAGGCAAAAATGCGTGAAGCTACCGACAGGGCGGTGGCCGCCGCTTTCGCAGGAACCTCAGCCCGATCGTCGCCCCAGCCCGAGCTGCCGCCGAGCACGGCGAGCAGTGGGCCTGGGTGCCGTTTGGAAAGCTTTGGGAGCTTCAGTAGTGTCAGCGACCAGCAGGACTCCTGCCCGGTTGCCAGCACTAGTGCGATGAGCATCGGCACTCCGGACTCTGGCGCGGCCTTCCCATTTCAGCGCGCTACGAAACTGCTGCAGCGTCTCACGCGCCTGTCTTACACGACCCGCCTGTTCGATCTCGCCACAACACCAGCGCTCGCGACCATCCAGGAGTACCTAGCGGCCTTGGAGGAGGCACTTGGGCAGCTAGAGCAGCAAACATCAGCAGCCACGCAGCACGGCGACAGCATACAGCAGCTGCAGCTACAAGCGCTGGCGCTCCACGCCTCTGTCTCAGAGGCCCAGGGCGCTGCGCTTGCAGCTGAACGGCGGCAGAAGGAGCTGCAAGGCACGGTCGCAGCGCTGCAAGTCCAGATGGAGGAGCAACGTTGCGCGCTAGAGGACACTCAGCGCGCCCTGGCCCGAGCAGGGTGCTCCGGGGGGGTCGACGAGGGTAAAGTCCTGCTGAAGTCGGTTAGCCGTGAGCTGCTCGAGAAACTCAAGGCGGCTGGAAATCTGGAGGCGGTGGCCAGTGCGAGTGGCGCAAACGTCTCCGGACGATACGTGCGCGCGTGGCGGTCAAAGGGTAGGGAGGTGTGGCATGTCGTGGTGGAGGTGACACAGCAGGAGCGGAGCGCGCTCATTCGGGTGGCGCAGCAGGTCCGTGCGGCTGGTGCCGTTGTCGCACCGTATCTGACCCGGGTAGGGTGTGAGATGCGCAAGGAGCAACTGAAGGCTTTTGAGGATCTTCGTGAGAAGGGGCTCCGACCCCGATGGAAAGGTGGAGCGGGCATTACGTGCTCAGGCGCGTAAACAGCGTATAGACGCTTTAGAAGACACTTTGCTTTTTGCTATCAAGCGCCTCCGGACTCAGAAGAGTTAGTGGGGCCACATGGACTTCGACGCCATGTAAATGCTCATGCTCACGGACACAGACTTATCGTGTAGGGGTTAAACCCTTAAACCCTTCAACCCATCCAAAGTGGTCCCAATCGACTTTCCTTGACGAGTCCTGCTCTGCATTCGAAGATGCATTCATGGAAATCCCTACGACCCACCCCGCTCCACGCTTTGTCATGTGACGTATCGATAGCGTGCGCCGGCAGCTGAAATAAATTCATGTGCACTGGAGCTTGAGAGCCCAGCCATGTCAGCGTGCAGGCGTCGCATGTGCGGACATGTCCCGACTTGTCCACGCCAGGACGCGCAAATGGACCTCCCACGCTTTGTTTGTGCACATCGTAACATGCATAATTGAGCCACACGGTGCTGCGATCGGCCCCTAGCTCTGGTTATTGAAATGCCTAGATCCCCTGGTTGTGGGGCGCTTCTCAAAATCCGCCAGGATGGGCTCCTGAAACCCGATCACGACTGACCTCCCAACTTTGACGGCCCAGAACTTGCTCACCAGACCACCCCCGAAGAACCATAAGTACGTGCGTGATGCTCCCCTAACGCTCTCTTATCTAATGCATGGGGCAAGATCCTGAGCTTCTACCATTCCCCCTTTGGCGCAGCCCACTTTTCCCTTGCGAGGGAGAGCCACCTTTTCTTGTCCCTTGACAGCATAGGGCGACTTCGACTTACCGTATGCCGGTGTAGCAGCTGAGACACGCTTTTTGCGCAGAAACAATGCACGGTTTGGTGAAGGTCGGCAGCCAGCTGGGGGGAGGGCGGTTTCCCTTCGGGCCGGAGATGGTTCCCTCCTGACCTGGGTGCTGGGCACCCATGCTTGGTCGGACTGTCCTTTCTTGTAATGTCGCATGCATAGAGCGCCCAGTCAGGCATGCTGCATGCCGCATACAGGTACCCTCAGCAAACATGCAATGATGCAAGCCGCGCAATCGGACTGCAGCTGCTGTGCGCGGCGGGGGAGGTGAAGGAGGAGGACGCAGGCGGGCGCCCGGCGCAGCCACTCTGCAGCAGGGCGGCGGTGCATATGGCACACGCCGTCCGGATTTCAAGTCCGCAACCGAGGGGAGGCTGCTTCATCGGCTGATTGCCCCGAAGCACCCATACACCTGCCACCGACATAAAGCGTCTAACCGTAAGTCACTGGACGGTGGGTCGCGGCGCCCGGGAGGGGGGGGGGCGAGGCCATTGGTTAACCCCGAGACTAGGAGAGTAGGAGAAGATGAAATGGCCGCAGACATGTATTCGAACCAGGGAGCAGCTGTGCTGTGGTTGGGGTCAGGGGGTCGGGTTCATGAGAGCAGTCGAGGTGGGCAGCTGTGTTACACCGTGTTGCCCCTTGCACAGGGATGAATTGTACCGTGTTGCTGTCGGGGGTCTTTTACCCGCCCCAGTGGCTCTACGCCCACTTCGGGGCCCATACCGTTCAGGCCCCAAGCAACGCATGGACCCCCAAAGAAAGAAAAATGAAAGAGCTAGGCCTGAGCTCGGCGGGCGTACAGGGGAGTCCAAACAAAAGTAATCACAGCCCATTCACCCGCCTGCAGGCAACCTCAGCCGCACATTGCATTGACGATGCCATGCTCACGTGCGTGCTAGATACACGAATTATTGTGGCAGGGGAAATTGAGCCCGACCATGCAATGCCGTTGGCAGTATATCTAGTCGCCTAAGCTTTGTCCTGTCTCTCCTCGCCTCCCAACGTCTTTCAAGTTGGCGGAAACGAATATGGCGCGTGCCACCTGTAACCTCACTGGCATCACTAATTGCACCCTCACTTTCTCACGCATACGCCCGTCTTGCGAAGGTGTCAGACACCACCACAGTCCCTCTCGGTAGGATTATCATCCACATGCGGTACCCATACACACTCCTTATGAAGCGTCAATCGTTGGCTGTGGCTTGCGTGGTCAAGAGCCGCTTGCAGCCACACATTGGATTCGCCTTAATCCTGATGACGTTGTGCTGCCGTAGAATATGTATAAAGGCCTTAACACCATCAGTCCCCATCTCAGCTCCCATGAGTCGGGAGCGTGCCTCACCATGTACCGATTGCACAGCGCCTGCGCCATGTAGCGGCAAGAATCACCGGCACGCTATCGCGTGCGTTGTCATCCACTCAAAACGCACCACACACAGCTTCGGCTTCGAAACCAAAATAATCGGACATGCAGCCGTCCACCTGCGGTCGTGTCTGTGGTAGCCTCATGTTATGCATCTATGCATGATTGGTACCGCACCAAACATGTGCCCACCAACATGGGCTACTGCCCCTGATAAGTTCATCCCGCACGAAGTCCATGCCCAACACACTCAGTCCTGTCGTCGTCTCATCCCTCGCCCCTTGTTCTTCGTCTGTGCGCAGTCACCGCCTCGCCGTGGCACAGCCGAAAAGTACAATCGACGCCAGGCTGTCGACAAACACAGGAAACAGCTGAGGCGCACCGTAAGACTGCTACGCTGGCGTCCCACGCACATGACTCACATGGCGCAGAATGGAGCGTGCTCCGGGAGCCCGGCACAGCACTGCAGAGCCGCGCCGCCTGCACCCACCCGCGGTCTGCCTACCAAGCTGCTGCCCCACGGGAAAAGTACCTTGGCAACCCATTCCCAACCTATTTGGGGGCCTGCGAATGACTGCCCAAGCCCCCACCACATAGACCCAGATCACTTTGCCATCTTCTTCGCCCACGTCACCCCGGCTGAGCCTGCACGGCTGCCTACCTAACGCCCTGCCGAACCTGGCACGCCGGCGAAGGTCACGACATGCAGAAGTCGCGGCGCCCGAACAGGTGCGCCACCTCCGCCAGCACCTGCAGCGACCGAAGCTGCTCCGGCCGCAGCACCTGCGGCGGCTCCGGCTCCTCCAACCCGTCCTCCTCCTCCTCGCACCCCTGCACCGGCTGCTCCTGGACCCAGACCCGCTCCGACAGCTGCTGCTCCGGCAGGCAGGCGGGCTGCGCATCCGGCCCGGCCAACCCCGGGAGGTGCTGCCGCGTGGCGGCGAGCAGCGCGGCTAGCAGCGCGGGGTTGGACTGCAGCGCCATCAGGTCCAGACCCTCAAGCCCCGGCAGCGTCAGCGGCGGCAGGCCCAGCTGCCCCGTCAGCGACAGCGGCAGCGGCAGCGCAGCGGTCATAGAGGTGTCTGAGTCGTCCGACTTGCGCCGGTACTGCTCCTCCTCCTGATGCGTCGGCAGCTGGGGGGGCTGGTGCTGCTGGTACGGCTGCCGGGGGTGCAGCGGCTGCTTGCGCGGCTGAGCAGGTTGCTGGCTGTGGTGCGCCGGCTTGTGGTGCTGCGGCGCGGCGGCGGCGTGCGGCTTGTGGGCCTTGTGTGCGGCGGCTGGCGCGGCGGCGGCGCTCTGCTGCTGGCAGGGGTAGGTGAAGTTGGTCTGCAAAGGGGGCGCAGCGGGGTTGCGTCAGCGGCCTGAAGGTTGACGCGGGGGCTCGCAGGCGGGCACGCTGTGATCGGATAGCTGGCATAACTGACGCGCGGACTTGGCTTGAATCGCACAGTTACGGTGGGTGCAAGCAATATCAGGGCGACGTGCAAGTCATCCGACCCAGATCAAGACAAGCGAAACTGTGCATTCGAGCGCGTCTCACCTTGGCGCGAGGCCCATGCAGCGCAATGGCGGCCTCATCGTACGCCCGTGCAGCCTCCTCAGCAGTCTTGAACGTGCCAATCCACCTGTAGCCAAAGTTCCCACAAGATTCCTCGACAGGCTTCGAGGCCGCTGGCTCAGGAGGCAGGTGGCTTAGGGCCAGACAGGCCAGGACAATCCCCGTACAAGCATACCGCATGGCGAAACGAGTAGGACATGTTCCATACATGTCAAGGAGCAAATGCTCACCGGCGCTTGCCGCAGCCTGCGTCCCGAATCTCGGCGGCGTAGGAGCCCCATGGCCGGCGCCGTACGCCTCGGTAGCCGGCCTTGTTTGATGTACCTACAGACGAGTAGCCACCACAATGCAAAAGAAAGAGAAGAGAGCATCGTGTTAGTGGTCAAAACTGGCATATGGCTGAATGCGTTGGCAAGCGGACAGCCAGAGTGGGGCGGGGGTAAAATGAAACCGGGTGGTTCGTGCCAGGTGGCGGTGGCGTGCCCAGTCGGAGCTGACAGGGCTGCGCCTGACAGGACCTAAAACGATCCCAACGCGATTTCCTTAGATAGAAAAAGAGGATTTGAACCGCTTCTAAGCATCGCCTTGGGAGTCAGAGCTGGAAGGAAACTCGAGCTGCCCTCGAGCATTTGAATGGCGAGCAGGGTCCAGCACCAAGAATCTGTCCAGGCCCTCCCCGAATTGCTTACCATCATGCGTTATGCCTTGCGCGCCTTGCGCGGCGTCCTCATAGTCTGGGTCCTCTTCCGCGCTCACACTGCGTCGCTTCTTGCCAGTCTGGACCTGCGCCACGACCGCGATGTGGTCCTCCTCGCTGCCAGAATCAATGTGTTGGCCAAGCTGCTGTTCGGACAGCGCCATCGCCGCAGACTGGAGCCTGCGCATAAAAGCAGTCGCGCGTCAACTGCCCGCTCGGCGCACGCCAGGCGCAATTATGTCTATCTGACCGGCCCAATCAATACGCCGTGATATCAGACAGGAACCTGGACTAGGGCGCAGCACGCAAAGGCTTGGCCGCGTCTGCAGAGTTTTGCCGCGTTCTCCCCGACAACGCCCGACTGCCTTCCCACCAAATCCGAACGCAGTTTGCAGCACAAATTACTTTCTATCAATGCAGCTTGAGCTGCGTTTCAACCGACTTTCGCGCGGCCCAACTGCGTGTCTCCTCGGCTTCTTCTGCGTTCCTACTTACGGTAGGGCGTATGGAGCCGGCCACAGCGTCTCCATCCTTCCAAAGGATCAAAATCCAGGCCTGGTAGCGCTGGCGGGAGCAGGGAAACTCTGAGAGGCGAATGCAAGGAGGTAGCACGCCGCGGGGTTTGATATGTAATTGAGGTAGTACGTAGTTTGGTCGTGACAGTTGTGGTGTTGGTGTGTCGAAAGCAAATGCTTTGGGAGCCGGGCGGACTCGATTAATAGAAGGAGAACCGCGATGGATGAGAACCCGCGCCAGCCCCATCAAGCATTCCTACCGACCCTTCCAGCGCCAGCTGCACTCGTAGATCATTTAATTTCATCAACTTCACATGCGTAGCTCACGTCCACCTCGCGGGCGCAGTTGGCGAGGTTTCGAGTTTGCGCGTCTTAGGCGTGAAGGGGCACTCCCGGTTGCCGAACGATGATGCGGATATAATTATGCTATAGCAACAGCTTTAACAGCCATGCTGCCTGAAGATGGTAAGTGCGTGCCGGAGGCTGCTGGCGTGCTGGCGCGGTCCTTTTGCGACCTCCCTACAGCCATACTCGCCGATGTGCTGCGCCGCCTGCGGCCCTTGGATAAGGCCGCGGTGGCAGCCACATGCCACACGCTACTATTTCTGGTAACGGATACAACAGGCAAGTCCCGCTTCGCGGCCGGCTCAGTCGTTGCTGTGACCCGGGCTCTCCCTAAACACACGGCCGCCTGTCGTGTCAAGGTACGCGGCCGCCTCTTAGGGCGGGCTGGGCGGCGCCGTGGCTTCCTGCACCCGACCCACATGCGCGTTGCTCATAAATCCAACTGTGACGCCTGGCCTGCATAAACACACAACGCTCGCTGAACTCTGGCTGCACAGGTGGCGCCGGCGCCGGGCTTGGTGGGCTGGAGGCCTGGCGGCAGAGGGCGGAGCGCCACCGAGCCGTCATCGATGGCGACTGGCGTGCCTTGCTCCACGCAACCGCCCCACAGCCGACCCAAAACCCCACGTCGCAGGCCCTGGCCTGCCATCCTCATCCGGCGCACAGCCTTCGGCCTGACACGCCCTTCACTCAGCCCAGCGCCTTGCCCAGCGCAGCTGGCGGCGCCGCCGCCGCCGCAAGCCGCCACAAGCCGACCTCGCCAGCACGCTGCGGTGCTGGCGCAGCGCGGCTCAGGCTCGAGCGCGGACACATGTTTCAGCCCCCTGCCGAAGCCGCGGCGGCAGCGGCGGTGCTGTTGAGTGATGGGCGGGTGGCGATGCTCGCTGACAGCCATGCTGCCGTGCTGGCCGCCCACCATCCGCCGCGCGACGGCGAGGCGGCGGCGACGGCGGTGGCGGTCGCCGCCGCAGGCGATCGCGACCATGCGCTTCCCGCCCCTGCAGCGCCGGCCTCCGTCGGTGGGAAGGGCAGGCATGGCGACCCCGGCACTTGGCCGGTGAGTACTTCCTGACTGTACGAGCAGCCCGCAGCCCTGTCGTCACAACCCGTACGGTATATCAATCCCAGTTTACACGCCGCCACGCTACCTGCACGGTCGCTGCCCCACCCCATCCCTGGTTGGCATGACGACCGCTGCAACTGCCTACCACCGACACCCACACGCTCGCCACGCCACGCTGCAGGTTCCGGGGCTGCCGGTGACGCACGTGACGCACCTGCCGGCCGCCCACACGCTGTGGCTGGCACCCGAGCTGCCCGCGGCCGCGCATCTGGCCCCCGCCGCATGGCCCCAGCCGTCCACCTACCGGCCCGCGCTGCAGCCGCCGCTGGTGCCCCCGCTGCTCGGAGAATCCGTGGTCACGGACGCGGGGGCGGCGAGCCAGTCGGGGCCCATGCGGCCCCTTGGAACCAGGGCTGCGGGGTCAGGAGCGGAGGCGGGCGCGGGGGCGGGGCCGGGGGCCGGGGCCCGGGTGGGGTTGGAGGCGAGAGGCGGCTGTCCAGGTGACGGTGTGGCTGGCGATGGTGCGGGTGCGGATGGAGGTGGTGGCCTGGTGTTGGGGTCGGGGGCGGCGTGCCTGCCGGCGCACCCGACCAGCCCAGCCTGCAGCGCAGAGGTGAGGGCGTGCCGAAGGGGGGCGGGCGGGAGGAGCATCAGAGGGAGGTTAGTATGGAGGGTGTGGCGGGCCGAGCGCGAGCGCGTCGGTGTTTGGTGTCAGGGAGCGCGTGGGTGTGCAGGCGCAGGTGGAGGGGCACTGAGCGTAGCGTGCAGGCGCCGCCAGCAGCAGTTGGAACTCGGGTCTGGTGCGGGAGCTCTAGACGGCAGATCCTTTTGGGCCCAGACCAGGGCCCAGACCATCCACAGACACTTTGTGCTGCCTCTGCGGCCCCTGCGGTAATCCTCTTCAAATCGGGCTCTCGCTCATCTCCGCATCCGCAATGGCAGGCGGTGCAGCTGTTCGCTTCCTTCGTCACGCGCCTCGCGCAGCACGCGCGCGGCGCGGCCGCGGTCCCGCAGCGGCGCCAGCGGCAGCAGGGTCAGTTGGAGCCGGTGGCGCCGACCTACGTGGATCTGTCGTACCATGGGCTGTACGGCAGGGCGACGGGTGTAGCCCTGACCACAGCTGCGTTGGCGGTTGGGAACCAGTGGCCGTCGGCCTTTGAGGGGGAGGGGGGCAGTGACCATGGTGACGGCGTCGCTGAGCCCGACGGCGACAGCGCGGCACTAGCGGCCCTCCTGCAGGTGATTAGAGCGGTCACGGCCGCGCTCGCAGCATTGGGTTTGGTTACGGTTTCAGCTTTGCCCGCTGCGCTTGACCAGCTCCACGGCGTCAAAAAGCATTGAATCACCGTCTTTGGGAGGGTCTAGATTGAAGCCTTTCCAGGATGAAACCTGGCAATGGAATTGTACAGTACAGGTGGAGGGCTTGAAGAGGCTTTGGCCCGTGCCCCTCTGTACAGGTTGCACATCGGAGCCATGAAGGCTCGCCGCTTGCTTTGGCGCTCCTGGCGGCGGCGGAGATGCCCCCCGAGGGTGGCGGCAGTGTACTGCTGCCGCACCTGCACACTCTGGTGGCCACACACTCGGCGGCTGCGGGTCTGCAAGAGCTGCGGCTGCTGGGGAGAGCGGTGCGTGGGGGATCCGATTGGTGGTGTTCGTGTTCGGGAGAGACAGGGCAAGAGAACAACAGAGCATGCGTGTCCGTGCGAAGTGTGTGCGTGTGCGGTGTTGTGTCATCCAATTCCAGCTGATTGGGGGCCTAGGTGCAGCTTGGCATTATGCCAGCGGTTGTGTTCAGCCTGTCATTCTAACTGTATGGATTTCCGTCGGGACAATGGTCATGATCCTGTCCTTATGCCACACAGGGCTGTTGCCGCAACCTCACCGCCCTCGACCTGTCCGGCTGCCCGCTCGCGCCGCCAGGCATTTTAGCTGCGGCGGCAGTAGCCGCGCACTCAGCAGCCGCATCCGCGGCTGTAGCAGCAAGGGCTGCTGCGGGCAGCCGCAACGGGTCATCCTCCAGGCGAGCTAACGGCGGGGGTGGCAGAGACCCGGCGGGTGCGCTGGGGGCTGCCATGCCACCTGTGAACAGGTGGGCAGGCGGCGTGGCGGCGGCGGCGGCGGCAGCAGCTACAGCGGCAGCGGCTGGGCAGCCGGCGGGGGCGGAGGCGCTGGCGGCGGCAGCGGTGGTGGCACGGGCCTGGGGCGGCGAGCTGCGACAGGCGGTGGCGCGACTGGAGTGCTTGCAAGGTGGGCGGTTGACGGGGACAGAGCCCTCATCCCAAACTCCCCAAAGCCCAGAACGGAAGAGCGGGGTTAGGAACAAGCATCAAAGGGCCGAATAAATTTTCATTTCCATGTCGGAGCGGCGTGGGTTTGAGCAGAGCGCTGGAAGCAACACCAACTGCCCGTTACCGTATGCAGACCTGCGCCTGTGTGACCTCGAGCTGGGCGGCTTCTTCGACAACGGCAACCGAAGCGGCAGTAGCAACAGCCGCAGCAGCAGTAGCAGCGTTGCTCGTGGTGGCGCTGCTGCTTCTGCCAAGAGCGCTGCTGCTGCCACCAAGGGTGCGGCTACTGCCAAGGGCTTGCCCCCCAATGGAACCGCTAGTGCCAAGGCCGCAAGCGCCACAGCGAGCCGGCCATCTGCTACAGCCATCTCATCTTCCAGGGCTGCTGCGGCCACCACGGCGGCTGCTACAGCTGCCGACGACTGGCTGACGGTGCTACAGCCGGCGCTGCGCCGCCTCCAGCGCCTGGAGCTGAACGGCTCTTCGGGCGTTGGGCCAGAGCAGCTGATGGCGCTGCTACAGCTTACTGCGGTGCCGGAGGCTGTAGCCGGGGCCGCGGCTGGCGGGGATTTTACGGCGGCGGGAGTGGCAGTGGCAGTGGGGGCTGGCAGCGGTGAGGCCAGGGATCCCTGTGGCTGCCGGCTGCGGCTGCAGCACCTGGGGCTCAGCCGCTGTCGCGACCTGGCGCCCGCGGCACTGCCGCCGCCGATGCTGCGGACGGCGGCGCCGCCGATACCTCGGGCGGCGGCGGCGGCGCCGCCACTGGCGCCACTTCCGACGGAGTGTGTGCCACACCGGGTGCCTCCTGGGTGCGGCGCGCGCCTGCCTCAGGCAGAGGCGGCACCGGTTGCAGCGCAAACCCCTTCGGCGAGCGACTCGTCTGGAGAGGAGGGAGATGCAAAGGAGGAAGCGGAAGTGGAGGTTGAGGCGGCGGTGGCGGAGAGGGCTGAGGTGGCGGCGGAGGTGGCTCAGGGGCAGCAGCTTGCAGGCTTGCACGGCCTGAGAAGCCTGGCCGTGGGGTGGGGCTTCAACACCGCCGCCGTGCTGCGCCTGTGCGGCTGCGGCAGACCAGCGGTCCCCGCCTCCACGCACCCCTCCTCCTCCGCCTTCTCTGCCTCCTCTTCCCTGCCATCATCCACCGCCACTCCCTCCACCACCTCCACCACCGCCGCCGCCTCGCCTCCTGCGCCCGCCCCGTGCCCGCCCCCTCCGCCGCACCGCTCTCTGGTGCTCTCGCGCCTGGAGCTGGGGGTGGGGGCGGCCGTGGACGACGTGGGGCTGCGGGCGCTGGCCGCCGCCTGCCCGCACCTGCAGGCGCTGCGGCTGGAGATGGCGGGCGTGTCGGGCGCCGGGCTGGGGGAGCTGCTGGCGGCGTGCTGCAAGGTGGGCGGGCAGGGGATGGAAGGGAGGAAGGGTGGAAGGTTGGAAGAGATGAGGGGATGGGGATGGGGAGGAAGGGAGGAAGGGAGGAAGGGCGCAAACGGTGCATTCGGGCAACGGCGGAAAGGCTGCAGTACTTGCGGCGGACACGTCGCCTGTGTGTCCGGGCCACAACGCAATCGGGCTTGCTAGGGGCGTGCGGCGTGTGTCTGGCCTTCCTGTGTCGACTTGCCTTCCTGCGTGGTGTGTCTTCTGCGTCTACTTATCCCTGCAGCTCCTCTTATTGGGTATGGTTTCGATAATTCGATTACAACCCCCGTTGGTTGGGATTGGAGTAGCCCGACCCCTCTCCCACCCCGCTTCTCCCCACCTGGTCCAGCTGCACGAGCTGCACCTCATCCACTGCCTGGGCCCCTTCCGGCGGGAGGACCTGCTGCGGCCGCTGGGCTGGCTGGCGGAGCAGAAGGCGGCGGTGGGGGGGCAGCAAGGACTGGCGATGCAGGGGCATGAGGCGGAGGGGCACGAGGGGCAGGAGGGGCAGAGGGAGGGGTTGGAAGCTGCCGCGGCCGCGGAGGCAGAAGAAGAAGAAGAAGCACCGCCACAGCAGCGGCGGCGGTGTGTACGGCAGTGCGTACGGCGGCGCTGTGTACGGCGGTGGGCCATGTCTGACCTGCAGCTGGTGGGCGGCAGTGCCACGGAGCTGTACGACGACGACCTGCTCTCACTCCTGTACGGCAGGCCGGTCGGGCAGCTGGCAGCAGGAGGCAGCGAGGTTGGAACAGGCGGCGGCGGCGGCAGCGCGCGCACCGATGGTGCTGCTGGTGCTGAGCACGCGGCGCGGATACCGCTGCCGCTGCCGCTGCCGCTGCCGCTGCCGCCTTCGCTGCCTCCCCTGCGCCGGCTGCGCACGCTGGCGCTGGTGGGCGTGGCGGGGCTGTCGGTGGGGCTGCTAGGGGAGCTGCGCCGCCGCGGCACGCCTGCACTGAGTCAGCTGCGGCTGGAGCAGACCGGCTACCAGCGACCGCGTGTGGGTCGTGTTCAGGCCCAGGCGGGGCGTGGCCGCGCCGCTGGTGTGGTGGCGGTGGAGGAGGGCAGTGGCAGGGGTGGTGCGGCCGCCGCTGCGGCATCACAGGTGGCGGAGGCGGAGGAGGGGGGAACACAGCAAGGACAGAGAGAAGGGGAGGTGGGGGACGCGGGGCGGCGGCCGTTTAGCTGCGAGGCGCTGCTGGGATGGCTTACGACCTGTGGGGCGCTGAGCAACCTGCGGCTGCGGCACTGCTGCCAGGTGAGCACTGGATGGGGTGGGTAGGATGGGTTCGGAATAGTTTGTGGGTAGGGTGGGCACGGAAAGGGGTCACGTGGGCCAGATCTGACCATGCCCATACCACTCCAAGCGGACACTGCACCAAGCACGCGCCGCCCCGTGCCCTTGCTTGCTCCGTCCCCACGCGCCAACCTGCCCCTTCCTTACGCAGCTGTCGCCCGACGTGGTGTCCCGCCTGGCGGCCGCCTGCCCCCGCCTGGAGCAGCTGATGTTGGACGAGTGCGACCTGCCCGCCTGCGGCTTCGAGGCGCAGCCGTCGCCATATGGCGCGCTATCGTACGTTATGCTGGCTCGGTGCCGGGCAGACAGTGTGCGGTGCCTGCTGGGCGGGCCGGCGCCGGCCGATGTGGCAAGGGCAAGGGCGGGGGGAAGCGGGGGTGCGAAAGAGGCGGAGGCGGTTGGCGTGTCGTCGTACTTGTCGTCGGTGTGGTGGCTGCCGGTGGAGCGTGACGTCAAGGTCATTCGGTTCTGCGATGGAGCGGTGACCAAGATGCAGTTGTTTTGATGCTGGGCGGGAGTGGCGGAGGTGCAGAGGAAGGCGACTAGGCGAGACAGACCTCGTGGGCGAAGCCGCGGAGGGGGGCTAAGCAGGCGGGACACGCAGGCGGAATGTAAGCCCCAATTTGGCACACTCATCCGCTCGACACCAGAAAGCAGGACAGTGTACAAGTGTTGGCAAATAAATATACTGCCCTTGAGACTCAGGTGTCTCTCAGTCAGTAGGCTAGGTCGCAAGAGAAATGCACTCGATATACCACCGCCTGAATACGGCTGTAACGTTCTTTGGAACGGTAGCAGCTGTGCTATGCATCCTTACGTCATCAACAGGCAAGACGCGAATACACGAGTGATCGGGCAGGGCATTTTCTTGGGACAGGCGATAACATGCAGCGTCTGCGCAGATCTACTCCATAAGTCCAATCCAAACATTAAGCTAGGACTGCGGGAAGTTCGGCGCCTTGTGCAGCACCACGGCGGAAAAGACCAAGTAAGGGCTTGGCCGACCATGCTGAGCTCGCCGCACCCGATTATTGGCATACTGCCAGTGCGGTTCGCCACACTGAATCTCACGTGTGTCTTCGCAGGCGGTCGTGACGTTTGACGTCAACGCCGATCTTCGCAGCGTGTTCACATGGAACACGAAGCAGCTGTTCGTCTACGTTCAGGCGGAGTATGAGACGCAGGAGAACCGCATCAACGAGGTGGTGCTGTGGGACTCCATTGTGCAGCAGAAGGCAAGCGGCGGGCGCGTAGGGGAGAGGACGCGGGGAAGAGGGGCACCTGCGTGCCGTGCTGTAGCTGGTGCGGCAGCCGTTGTTGGCCGCCGGGCTCTCGCTGCAGGCGCACGAAAGGCCCCTACCTTACACAGTGACGAGGCTTGAGGGAGCGCTGGGGCCTTGCTTAGGGTCTGAGACTGAACCGTCAGCGCTGCTGCCTGAACACGAACAAGCTAAGCTTCCAGGTGAAGCCAATCCCAACCAACCCAACCCCTTCTTTGGCCCCAACATCACAACCAAATTCCATAGGACAAGGCGGTATTCAAGCTGTCCAACCATAAAACAAAGTACGCGTTCATCGACCCCGGGCACAACCTGCGCGGGCGGGACGTGAACCTGACGCTGGTGTGGTGCGTCATGCCTCGAGTGGGTGAGTCCTTCTGGATCCGGATTTGGCGGGCTGCGCCGGGAACGAAGGGGGCCTCACAGTAGTTGGCACGTGGCAGACCACTGGGGCATGCTGCTGGGGCGTGCAAACGCACGCCGCCTGCACGCTGCCTGAGCGGCGTAGGGAGAGGCGCTGCAGGACATGACCGGCCGGGCCCAGGCGCCCTGCGTGCGTTGCGTCGGCCCCAGTTGCACTGTCTGCTGCGCTGCCTCAGCTGCTCTGCCCCGCCCCTGCCTCCTGCTGCGGCTCCTGCTGCTGCGCCTGCAGGCCGCATGTACACGGAGCGGCACACGGTGTCCGTCGGCAAGATGCCTGGTGAGAGCGGGAAAGGGTGGGATAGGAAAAGCAAGGAAGGGAAGGAAAAGGGTGGGAAGCGCAGGGAACACGTATTCAGCCTTAAGAAGGGGCGATGAGGCGGGACAAGAGGGGCGTGTGTGTGGGAGGGAAGGGGAGGCCGTCCTGTTGGATCCAGCTTGGACAGCAGCTGGCTTGGCACGGCGTTCCTGCCAAGCAACACCTATCAACCAGCAGTACAGTTGACGGGGCGGAGGAATGGAGCGTGCGATGTGCGCCGGGCGCTGGCTCTGGTTGGTCTCACACCGGTGCTACACCGGCGGGTCCGTCGGTTTACGACATTTTCGCCTCGGTCCTTGTGTGTTGCCCCTCGCAGCGACATACATCTAAGCGGACTGCGGAAGAAGGCGCACCCGCAGCGCGAAGCGGCTGGACAACCTGGCCATAGCGGCTGACTGGAGCGCAGGGCGGGAGATGCTGCATGAAGGAAGAGCCTGGGAGACGGGGCGCTTCGGCCGGCTGCGGAGGTGGAGAGGCGAGCGGCGCTGGGTGCTGCCTAGTAGGATGAGTCCTTGCGTGGGCAAGACAGCGCTGGGCGGCTTGGCCGGTGCCGGAAGGCCCCTGCGCGCAAACCCGTTGTGTGTCAGGACTGCGGGCTGGTATACCTGCATGCGACAAGGTGTGGCGCTGTGATGGGCCACGTAGGTGGCTTGTTTGGACGGGCTGTGTGAACGGGCCTACGGAGAGCATGGTTGCGCGACAGGGGGAATCTTGTGTGCCGGATGGTGAGGCGGTGGTGCAATGACCGCGGGCGAGTACGTGATACGCGCGCTGGAGCGGCATGAGGAGCCACAAGCTGGAGGTCGTATGCGGTGTGGAATGCTGTCGCTCGACCGCGGCCTCCTGAAAGGTCTTGTAATTATGTTTTGCGCTGCGTCCCTGGTGTCACGCGATACCGTGTGCTGATGCCGTGCTCGCGTGCCCCGACACTGGTCCCTACTTGCAATCGCGTGACACTGGGCTCCCGCTGCACTACACTCTTTGATGCCGCTGGCAGCACTTGCAATCGCGTGACTGTATCCAGCATGCGTCCGCGTTGCTCGCACCTGCAGCCGTTCTGACTCATAATCCAGGAGGTCCGCTATTTGGGTACGGTACTTTCCACATTACAGCACATGCCAATGCAGTCTATCACAAGGACCGCACGCACCAGCTTGACGCGTCATGCCTCCGCGCGTACCGTATGTGCCCGCCGCAATCTCCTGGCCGTTGCTGCTGTAGATGCGATCGTGCCGCTAACACCTCTTGCGACTGGCCGTGGGCCATCGGACCACACGCCGCGCCGTAAGCACCCGCCTGTTCCTGTCCACCTGCTGGACTCATACTCACTGCACGCACAATCCTTGCTTCTCACACTCTCACCCGTCTCTCATTAGGCTTGGGCCATCTTGCACACGTGCGTCCGAATGTCCGCCCCCTTGCTATTGCACTTGCCCATGGCCCGGGCACTGCGGTCACACACCGCCCCCCTCCACACACAGTCCGCGACACGCCTGTAACGTAGGTGTTACCGTAGCGACATCATGTACACTAACACTACCGTAGTCAAACCAAAACACGACAGTTCTGTCAGCGGTCAATTGTATGTAGGCATGCACACGTAACACGTCAACCTACGCGCTCACTCACCAAGCAGTCATTATCCTAGCTACAACTCAGACATGCCATGTAACAGTCAACACCTTCCGCAGGACCCGCATGCGCAGCAGAGTCGGTCGCATCCACGCACCCTCACGTTGCTTGTCCTCTCAATTACTCAGCCTAGTCTCTCGTTGGGCGCGGGCCAACCCGAATCGCATAGCCCCCAAGCAGAACATTCCATCACGGCAACCTCACACGCTCACAGCCGTGCCCGCTGGCTGGCTGGGCACAGGCCCGAGCCGCGCCTTCGATTCCGCACCTTCAGGTAGAGTATTTCCGTGCCCGCGGGGGCCGTCCTGCCTCCTCGCTATGCGACCTGTTCCCGTCACACCCGGTTGCTACTGGCAAATACAATGCCCATGCCCATGCCGACACATGTGAACCTGCGTACAGACCCGCGTTGCAGACCCGCGCTGCCGTGCACACCGCCCATGTCCCGAACCCGCATGCCCGCTGCCCGTGGGATCTGCGCACTACCACGCCGTCATGTCAACCGCACACGTCAGTCAGTCGTGACCAAGTTGCCGCGCTCCTAACACGGTGCCTCACGGCGCCACCCTAAACGCTCTCGTTCCCGCTCCCGACCCCCGCCCCCCGCCCCCCGGCCCTGCGTTCCGGCGCACAGCCGCCGCTCACCGCATGCCCGCGGTCTGCAGCGGCGAGCTGTGCACGTGCCCGTTGCTGCTGGCACCGTTGCCGTTCACGTGCTGCGTCGCCGCGCCCGCGCCTCCCGCCGCCGCCGCCGCGGGCCGCACCGCCAGGCCGCAGCTGCGCAGCGCCGTCGCCATCGCGCCCTCGCCACCCGCCAGCGACACGGAGCGCACGCCCAGCTGCCGCAGCATCTGCGCCACCACCGCCGCGTCCTTCAGGTCGCACGAGTACAGCGCGCCCGCGCCCGCGCCGCCGCTGCCAAGCGCCGCGAGCTCCGCCGACGGCGGCAGCCCGCGCGCGCTCTGCCCGCGCAGGTACACCACCACGCCCGCGCCCGCCGCCGCCACGGACCGCAGCGCGCCGTCCAGCGAGCTCGCGTTGGCTGCGGGCAGGCTGCAGTCGGCAGCGCCGCCGGCGCTGGTGCCGGGCGCGGCGCAGTCCAGCAGGTCCGCCACGGTGCGCTCGTGGTGCACGTGCAGCAGCACGTCCGAGGCCGAGTCGGCCACAGCGCCGTGCACGAAGGCCACGTGCTCGGTGCCGTCCACGGCGTTGCGGAAGGCCTGCGCGGTGAGGCGCGCGCCGGAGGCAGCGGTGAGCGGCGTGGGCTCGCCGGCGGGCGTCACGATCGCCTCGTTGCGGAGGCGGTAGCGGATGAGGTCGGCGATGGTGATGCACTTGAGGCCGTGGCGCTTGGCGAACTCCAGCAGCTGCGGCGTGCGCGACATGCTGCCGTCCTCCTTGTTGACGATTTCGCAGAGCACGCCGGCGGGGAAGGAGCCGGACAGGCGCGCTAGGTCCACGGCGGCCTCCGTGTGGCCGGGCCGCACGATGACGCCGCCGGGGCGGTAGCGCAGCGGGAAGATGTGGCCGGGGCGGCGGAAGTCAGTCCAGGTGGCGGAGGGGTCAGCCAGGCGGCGGATGGTCTTGGCGCGGTCGGAGGCGGAGATGCCGGTGGTGATGTCGTCGCGCAGGTCCACGGTCACCGTGAAGGCGGTGTACATGGCCTCCTCGTTCTCCGCGCTGTTAATCATCAGCGGCAGCTTGAGGCGGTCCAGGTCCTGGCCTTCCATGGAAATGCACACCACACCGCTGGTGTACTCGACGAAGAATGCCATGGTCTCCGTGGTGACCTTGTCCGCGTTCATGATGAGATCGCCCTCATTCTCCCGATCCTCGTCGTCAATTACCACCACAACCTTTCCAGCTGCAAGGTCCGCCAGCGCCGACGAAATGCTATCAAAGCCGGGCAACGGCGTCTCAAGGTCCAACTCAATCGGCAGGCGCAGCGAGCTGTTTGCCTGGCCTTGCGTAATTACAGCGCAGCGATGACTTTGAATAGGCAATTGGGCGCTAGTCTGGCCCGAGGATAACAGAGGCTGTTGGGCGCGCGAGGAGACACCGCTGAGGCAACGTGCGGGCATTGCCGCCTGCCGCGTAGAGCAGCCCGCCGTTGCCCCCAGTAATTGCCCAGAGGCAAACTTAGCCAGCATCGTGGCGAGCGACCGACTAAACAAGCAAACGAAAAGCGAGGTAAACTATGAGTCGGCGGCCAGGAGCCTTCTTATCGCGCGCAGCGGATGGAAGTAAATTCAATATGGCCTAAAGAAAGCTTGGGCAAGCCGAATTGTACAAAAAGCATGTGCGGGAAGCTTGGGTAAGCGGGATGACAGTTCTGGCAAAGCCGATTTCTCCAGGCGAGGCGACCCAGGACTGCAGTTAGGACACCGCTGTGGATTCCAAGATACACGTTTAAAAGCGGTAGCGTTGATGTCGTAAGACATGGCTCGCTTGCATGCTTTGTTCGGCGCTCACCTTTCATGCAGGGCCCAAACCAGGGTTCTTGTCCGACTGCCCGACTATTAAGCGCCGTCCACCAACAACCCTAACCTCAATAACCCGTGTCTATAAACCCCTTGCACGCAGTAGCAGCATAACACACGGTGTCTCATAGCTACTTCCGTGGCCCACTTTGCAATCACACCCGCCGCTCCATGGGCAGCCACGACTTAACCCCACACCAAACCCGAAGCCACCTCCCCGGCTTTGCCCAGTTGTTCAGAGGCGTGGGGCCTGCACAGCCTGCACGCATGCCCTCCTTTCACACTCTCTGCAATTGTGCCCAACCCGCGTCAAGATGCAGACCATGCAACCCACGCTCTCACGCACCCCTAGCTACGCGCCCCAATCACACCTTGCTACCCAGTCACATGCTCCACTCCACAACCCTCACGTCTCAGCTGCCCTGTCCTCACACTGCCACGCCTCCAGCACGCTCCTTCACTTCACTTCATTTCCACCGGAGGTTCCCGAGGCGCATGCACCACGTGTTCACCTCAGCTGCAGCACACCGCCCTCACTGGCAACAGCTGGGGCCACGCCCTGCGCCACCACTTGGCCAGGCACCGCCGCAACATGACTTTCACAGTTTCAGAGAAGGCAGTGCCTCCACGCAAGTCGCTCATGGCAATAGCTCCACGCAGCTCCTCGCCGCTAAACGCTGCTCGCCAAACTCCTCGCCACCTTCACCGTCACAACAGGGCGTTACAGAGTCTTCACGAAGTTCTCCACAATCTTCTTGCCACTCTGCAGTGGCGAGGGTACAGCAATGTTGGTGACAGGACTATGTTCATATCCACGGCGCCGGGTGCAAGTCCTTGACAGTTGCCCTAGCGCCCCCTAGTGCCCGCGCCTCTGCCTGTGCTCCGCTAGTTTGGCGTGGTTTGGTTTAGTTCAGGCTGGCACTTACAACCCCCTTCCTTCCCACACACCCCTGCCGCGCACCTGCGTGATGATGGACTCGGGGTGGAACTGCACCCCCTGGATGTGCGGGTACTTCTTGTGGCGCACGCCCATGATGGTGCCGTCCTCCGTCCAGGCCGTGACCTCCAGGTCCTCCGGGATGGTGTCGCGCTTGATGACCAGGCTGTGGTAGCGGCACGCCTCGAAGGGGCTGCGGGAGTGGGGCGTGGGCCGCGGGTGAAGGGCGATGGGGGGGATTGATGACACGGTTTAGGCGTGCGATTCTGGTGAAAGCGGGGTGTACGTGCCAGAGCGGAGAACATGTGCCCCGGTTGGGATGGCGCGCAGGGTCAAGAGGAATTCGGGCCACGGGGGTGGGGGTGGTTAGCGAGTCGCGTTGCAGGTGGAGGTGTTGGAGAACGCAGTTGTGGGTGTGCTGTGACGCGTGCGTAAGCAGGACGCAGGAGCCGGGGCGGGAAGGCAGCGAGCACAACACTGTCGACACCCGCCCCAGCCCCACCACCCACCCCACGAGCCATGTCACGTCATGCCACGAGCAGTCCCCCTTTCCCGCTGCGCTCCGCCCACCCCGTGCCGCCCGCCCTTCAACGCCCCTGCCCATCCCCGCGTGCATCTCCATCTGGACCACCAGATCTGCTCTGCCACCCGCTGCCTGCCCTCCAGCTGACGGCCTCCGCTGCAGGCCCGCGCTCCAGCTGCGCCCCCAAAGCCATCCTGTTGCTGCCACGCCGCCCGAGCTGCTCGGTCGGATGCCGCGCCATCTCATTGCCATGTTTCACCCTCTCCCGCATGCACCCCTGAAGCTGCTTTCCAGCCCCGATCCAGTAGCCCTCACTTCCAACCCGCAAGACCATCGCGCACGATCCCCTCCTCTCTACTCTACCGTATTGCCCTGCCACCACGCCGAAGCTGCAGGCTACCCTCTGTATCGGGTCCAATGCTCCCCCCCTTTCCCCCCCCCTCCCCTGTCCTCCTACCCCTCGCTTCTCCCCTCGCCCTCCCCTCCCCTCCCCATCCCACGCCGCTCGCGACACGTCACGCGGCACGCCACACCTACTTGGGCAGGCCCTCCAGGAGCCCCACGTTGGTGTGGAACACCGGCGACGTCTTGCCGTGCATCACCCCGCACGGCGCGCGCACCACGTCACCTGCAGCGCAGCACACCAGGGAGCCAGTCTGACGGGGCGGCAGTCTGACGGGTGGCAGCCACGGCAGCAGCTACCGCCCATGCGCGGACGACCGGCTCTGCAGTCGCCTGCCGCCCCAGGGGGAATGTTGCAGGTCCTGGCGCGGCGGCCTGAGGGCTGCGCCAGGCCGCTGTATGAGGTCACTGGATTCCCTCAATTGCAACTTCTGCGGCCTGGGTGCGGGCGGCGCCGGCGCCCCGCTGCCACTGTCGCCACGCCCGCAGTGGCCGCCCGCTGTTGCCGCCCGCTGCAGGTAGCGGTATGTGGCTGCGGCTGCCCCACCACGACCCTCACACGACGCACGGCAATGCTTCAGGCGCCTGAACGGGTTGATGCTCATCCTCACGTACATATGCTGCCTGGTGCCTGCCCTCAGCCAGGTTTGGCGTGCGCGGCCCTCACTGGTGCGGCGTGTGCGGCGTGTTCCGCCCCTGGCCTCCTCCCCGTTCCTGACCCATGCTACCCTCCATCATCCCTCCACCATCATCGCAGCAGCCCCAGCACGACGCACCTCCGAATGCCTCGCCAATGCATTGATGCCCCATGCACACACCAAATAGTGGGAAGTCGGGACCCAGCTCCCGCACTGTTTGTAGGGAGATGCCCGAGTCGATGGGCCGGCCTGCGCGCACATGACAGGAAACCGCATCACCGTCAGTTGCACAGCCCAGCATTCCATGCACAAGATGCGGAAAGGGCTAGCTGACACAAGTTAGCCCTGTTTGGGCGTATCAAAGGCGGGACGCGCCAAGCCAAGAACGTGGCGCTGGGGCTGCGAGGCGAGCACTCACCGGGGCCGGGCGACACGAGGATACCGCGAGGGTTCATGGCCCTGATCTCATCCACGGTTTTCTCGTCGTTTTTGTACACCACATAGTCAACCCCAAAGTCACCCAGATACTGCAATTGGCGTCAGAGAGGGCAGCGGTGAGGCGCTGAGACGTGCCGATGCCTCGCGGCAAACATGCAGCGACCGCCCCACCTGACACAAGTTGTATGTGAAGCTATCGTAGTTGTCCACAACAACAACGGGTCCTTTAGCAGCCGCTGCTGACGCCACGGGGCGGCAGACGCGAGCGGGCGCTCGCCGCAGCGATGGCTGGGCGCCTGCAGAGCAAGCCCACAATTTTAGTCGCATCAATCCTAGATCTACGTCCAGCTCTAGAGTCACATACCCGAGGTAAAGGGCCTAGCCCGCGCGCGCAAAGAAGCCTGCATCTTTCTCAGCACGTGCCCAAGTCGGCAGGCGCCCCTAGAGTACTAAGGTAAAAGCTCAGAGCGAGAAACAACTTAGAATTTAGCGGGACTGGGCAAAAGGGCATCCAGGTGCACAACTTGCATGATGGGGGCCCGGTCGGCATTTAGTCAAAGCGGTCCCTGGGTCTGCGATTTACACCTGCACATTCTTATGTATAAGATCCATTTGCTCCAAAAACGAATATGATTACGCGTTACAGGCGTCTTGATTTCACACGCGCAAACTTATGGCAAACCTGAAGGAGGCAACTACTGTAGCGCGTATCCCTTTCCCGTAAAGGACAAATTGCAAGCACTCATGAGCCAGAGAGCACGGCGGAGCCTGGTCGGGGCTTGGGGCCTCCGTGCCACCCGCGTTGAGGTTGGCGGCGATGCACGCCCCGCAAGCCTCAGCTGGATCAGCTGCAACCGGGAGCATGAGGCCCAAGCGATTGCAGGTTAGGGCTGGGTTTTGGCACCTTAGGATTGCCTGAGGACTGCAACTCTTTGTAGGTTCTCCTGTGCAGCCTTGTTCTCCGTGTTCTCTGCGCCACACGAACCGTGCGTGCGCGGCGCATGCCCGAGTAGGCCTGACAGCAGCTACATCGGCTGCAACCTGGGACTGCATGGACACAGGCCCCGGTGGCATTGGCACTGCTGCTTGGCGGCTCGGTCCCGCTCATCCACCTACGTCCACGTGGAGCGGGGGCTGTTGCGATGTGGGCCAGGCGAGGTTCTTGGGCCGGGGAAGAGGGCTAGGTGAGGAGGGTGCGACAACCGAGAAGATGCCGGCAGGCGGCTTCCTGTGGTGCAGATGCGCTGGCCTGTCTGCCCCGCCGACTGAGTCACCGGTGCCCCCGGTAGCTGATTGCTCCGGAACCCGGTTAGCTGGGTTTGCACGGTCGGGTCATCCGCACAGCTGAAGTGGGCGAGAGGGGACCCGTGAGGGCCTCCGGCCTGGTCCGGCCGGCGCCCCAATCACACGAACTCTTTGCAGGAGCCCCCTACCGTCCCGTACGTATGTACAGGCTGGGTCGCATTGTAAAAAGCAGGTATGAATGAGGGTTGGCTGGCCCGGACAACGGGACGCGGCCGCCCACGTCGAATCAGGCATGGCAGCAGCAGCTCCCACATGTCCTTGGTTTCACCCGTGCCTGTTGGCGCGCTTAAAGCATCGGATGCGGGCGTGAGGTATTGGGCAACCGGCCGATATGGTGCTGTAAGATGAAGTTCAGAGTTGCTCAGGCTGAAAGGCAAGACGCAATCCATCATTGCTTCCCCTGCCCGCCCTTGTGGTGATTCTTCCCCTTCATCCGTCTAAACCCGCACTTGCTGCCCACCAGTGGCGCTGGCCGCGGCCCATCTCCGCATATTCGGCACTATCGGCAGCCCACGCACGTTTCTGCTTTTAGCCATGGCCCTGTTCGCGACCACCGCGGCACCGCTGGGCACTACTGAGGGGCTTTCATAGTTTCATTGATAATACGTGCAACGCCTCTAATGTAGACCTAAGTTCCCACTGCCAGGTCAGGTTGTGCACGCCCGGTAGGTCAGGCGGCAATCTGGGGCACGTGGCCCGAAGAGCAAGTGCAAGCGCATGTGGGAATGCAGACCCTGCAACACGTCGTTCTTTGGTTTTCACCCGTGCCTGATGGCGCACTTAAAGCAACGGTCCGTGCCCCCCTGCCCTGCATGTCTACTTGTCACACGCACGCACCGGGGAGCCCCAGCATGCGTGGGCAGCAGCAACAATCCATAACGCCTCCGTTGTTACAGCTTTACTCCACTGGTGACAGTGGGGCAAGAGTACCGGCCAGAGCTTTCACCTTTTGTGTCGGCATCCGCGTATCAGGCACATGATCCGAAGCCATAGCAGACAAGTATTTAAGTCACGTCAGGGCTCCCGCTTAAGCACTGCAGTCTTGCGGAAAGACAGGAGGTGCCGCCGCCCGCACCCATCCAATGTCACGCACGACGCCCAAGCACGCGCGGCCGCCACAGTTGCCCAGGCGCAGCAGCTCAAGATCGACAGTGCCGTACACGGGCGGGTACAGCGACTAATACAGCCACCACCACCGCCACCACCCGCCGCGCCTTCACTCGCCGCAGCGCCAGCCGCCACCCGCCCCTGTAAATGGGATGGGCCTGGATCACGCCGGGCATTGTGCATAGCGCTCGGTGCATCCGCGGGAAACACATGCATATCCTTCGGAAAGAGGAACACAGGGCATACATACGCCATCCACACCTTCCTCCCAGGCCATGAGAGACCATCGGATACCCCCTCTTGACGCAACACCGCCGCTAGGCACACCAGAAGCGGGGCAAAGCTACCACCTGACCGTCACGAAGCCCGACCTACCGAATGGCGGCGCTCACGACCAGCATCCTGGCAGCAGGTTGGGAACCGCCATGCCCAGCTCCGCTTGCAGCGATTGAGTGGCGGAGTCCTTGACCCGTTCCGCCATGAAGTCGCGCAGACCGACGGCGATCGCGGCGAGCTTGGCGCGTCCCTCTTCCGTGCGGTGGTCGTCCACCTTTCCAAACGCCCTGCTGGGTGCGGACATCAGCACTGGGTGGCACTGCAGCAGCACCTGCAGCGGCGTGCGGCCGTCCTGCGTGGACACAAATGCAAAGAAGTACACAGTTAGCTGTGCCCAATGAGCGCCATAGAATGTACAATTGTATACCCGTGTCGCGGCTGTGAGTTCCGCTAATTGTCTCCTCTGCGCACACGCCATCACTGAACGTCAATGGGGGGGGGGTTGTGCGCGTTCAGGGGTACACGGTGGACGTTCGGGACAGTCCTTGCGGATGGGTGGGAGAGGACAGTTCGTGCGGGATCTGTGCGGCAGGCACGGTAATTGATGGGGGTGCCTGAAAAGACAGATGAGCCAGTGCGGACCGGAGGAGGGAGCGATTGGACTTGCTGTTCGCGCGACTGAAGAGGGGAGGGATAGGCGAAACAGGGGAAATCGGTAACGGTATGGAGGGTCGGAGGACTTGGTCGGGCGGGGAAAGTAGTGGGAGGAGTGGGAGCGTTCTGCCACTGTGACGGTATGGTATGCACTGAATTGGATAGCCTCAACCACACGCCGTCATCCACTGCTGTGGCACTATGCTCCTCGCACCTACCGCGTTCAACTCCGCCAGGCATTTGTCGGCAAGCTTGCATCCAAACGTCTCCTCGACCGCAGCATAGAGCCCGGGCAGGGGACCAGCCATCGCAGCCGCTGCATGGAAGGGGGTGTCCGCGCCCAGCTCCCGAGCGGTCTGCAGAGCAAGACGCACACGTGCGAATGGGTATGGATGCATCCGCGCAACGCCCGACGTTTCCCAGACCGTTGCGGCATCTGTATAGCTAGTTGCATCAGGGCGCGACCTGTCTAAATCCATACGGGCGCCAGTCACCTTTGCCGTGAGTAACCGAGCCGGCAGTACATAGACTCCAATATTCACGACCGCGTCTGTCAGCGGCAGCTCTGCGGCCGTCGCAAACAGCTTGAGCGCGCCGCGCGCCACCTGCTCCACAATGTGGGGTCCCGCCTCCTGGCCTGCCGCCGGCTGAACCGGCCCACGCAGGCAGCGCAGCAGCGGCTGCAGGCGGGAGTCCTCGAGCGCCTGCTCCAGCTTCTCCTGGGACGCGCCCAGGTGCGCATGTGCGGCTGCCAGCAGCCCGCCCGCAGCCACCTCGCCGCCCGCCCCGCTGCTGCTTGCCCCGCCGCCCTGCCCGCCGGTCACCTCTGGCAGCCGCAGTACCGGCGGCACGTACGCCAGGAGCTTCTGAAGCTGGTCGTTGTGTCCGTTGAACTGAGAGCACAGGATGGTGAGCAGGCCTCCCAGGGCGGCCGGCTGCGGGACCAGCCCGTCCAGCAGCTGTAACACCGCACGCTCGCTGACCTTACGTAGGTCGGGTGACAGGGCCTCGTTCAGCAGCTGCTGCGCCTCCTCGTCCAGCTGCTCCTTTGCAAAGCTGATGTGCGCCATGACGAGCGCGTGCTGCCCATGCACGGCCGCCAGCATGAGCGGCGAGTATCCGTTCTGCAGTGGGTGACGGGATCCAGCACACCAGCTTGGGTCATCAGGCATAGGTGACGAGCAATCAAGCCAGCACCCCGCCCCGGTGTCTCGGACACTCACCTGGTCGACCGCGTTCATGACACGTTTATAGCGGTCAAAGCAAAGGCCAGCCATGGCCAGAGCCCGCAGAATGGTGAGGTAGCCCTGCGTGCTTCCGGTGGCGCCCAGCAGGTGCAGTAGCGTGCGCTCGCGGTCGCCTTGCTTGCCCTGCAGCACAAACAGCAGGCCAAGCACGCACGCACGCACTCAATTCGCAACCCATCCAGACAATCTACCAAGGGTGTCATGACATGTAAGGGGCCCAATATGTACAGCAGCGCGCACCTTGTACAGCAGCAGCAGCTCCGGTCGCTCTAGCCCAGCCTCCGCCTGGCGTTCCACGCGCACAATGTCGCACAGCACCGCCAGCAGCAGCACCCGCTGCATGAAGTCGTTGACGGGGCCGGCGGGCCAGGTGCAGTGGGCCGCCTTGTGCAGCAGCGTAATCACCTGGAACAGGTTGGCCGCCATGAACGGGTCCTCGCGCCACTCCTCCAGCGCCGAGAGCAGCTGGCGCAGCAGCACGTCGGTCTGTGGCGGGCTGCACAGGTGGGCCAGCGGCCCGGCGCCGATCTGCAACCAGGGGCCACCGATGTGCATGTGTGGCCACAATGAAAGACAGCAGCAGCACAACCACGTAGGGTTTCACCCATGCCCGAGCGGCAGGATCACGGCATGCGAATCCAACCTTAACTAACACATCGGTTGGGCACCACGCACCGGCACGCGCAGGCACCCGCCGGCGTCAGTGAGCCCGCGAAGGCAGAAATCGCACTCGTCCATGGCGCTGCACAGGCTGTGGACGCGCGGCATGAGCTCCGGCAGGCCCTTGCGCTTGTCGGCAAGCGGGTGCATTAGAGTCCCCAGCACACCCGCCAGCACGGCGGACATCAGCTGGCTGGGATACAGCACGCCTAGGCCGCCGTGGCCGGTGTTCCACAGCGCCGGGACAAAACTAAAGAAATTGACGCAGCCGTCGTTGGCATGGTAAAGCACCGCCTCCGGCAGCAGCAGCACTATCAGCGTGGCCTGAAAGCCTTGCACCTGCGCAGGAGAGAGCCGGGGCCATAGCTAGTCAGCCAAGCCAGGCGAATGCGCCAGCTTGCAAGCACTTACGGCCAAGCAAGCAGTGCTTAGTGTCCATGCGTGCGTCGGACCGACACAACAGACACATCTACCTGGTGCAGGTCCATGCCCTGTAGCCGCAAGCTCGGGCGGCACCACATGTTGCCGCTGTTTATACACTGCTGCGCCCCCAGGGCCGTGAACCGAGAGGTGTGGTACCTGTGCACACGCCCATTTGGGTCCTGGCTCAGGTCGTCGTTGTCTAGAAACGTCGCGTCGCGGAACGGCTGCTGCTTGAGGTCGGTGAACCCCACGTTGTTAACCTTGATATCGCCGTGGTGCAGCCCCAGCTTGATCAAATGACCCGTCGCGCTCAGCACGCCTCTCGTCAGCGCCAGCCCCAAGCCCAGCGGCCACACACCCTCCTGCACGCGGTGCACGAGGGATCATACGGTTTGCCATCGATGTATGGCAATGGAACGAAGACGCTGCACAAGCTGCCCTGTGCGCAAGCTGCGGGCTAAACGCTTGCTGGCACCGGGCATGAATGAAGCGCGTGCAACCCGCCCAATCACCTGCCACGGGCCACGGGCCACGGTGTACGCTGCCAGCGCCTTCGCGACCTCCTCCACGGTCGTCAGTCGCTCCAACACCATGGCAATCGCCACTTTACCCTTCGCTGCGCACAGGCTCCGCAGCGCCTCGCCGGTGGTGAGGTCCGGGACGCGCCTGTTGACCACCGGCAGCAGGCCCATGACGCGCACACCGATGGGCTGCTTACTGTCGCGGTGAATCGCGCAGGCCGCACGCAGGTGGCGGAGCAGCGCTGGCCCTTGGTTGTAGACGGCCGCCAGCAGGTCCGAATCGATATTATGCAGCGGCTGTCTCGTGAGCAAGTCACCCCTGCCCACCACCCAAAAAACTGCGTTGTAGCTGCCCTGTGTAAATGCACACACAGGACAGGGCACGTTTAGCGGGTCAGAATGCGGGCCGGCAATTGCTTCCACGACACGAGCGCGCGCCACGTCATTCCGATGGCCGAACACACCTTACAAATGTGGTTGAGGGTGAGGCCTTCCCTGACCGCGGCCAGGGTCTGCGCCACCTTGGGCCAGTCTGGCGCGCCTGCCCACAGGTACCGGATGCACGTGTCGAGGTTGAGGTCCTTGAAGGACGCCCACCTCTCCAGCTGCGCCACCAGTTCCTCCATATTCTGGGTGCCCCGTTTAAGCCAGGGCTGCGTGGATGGATCTTCGAGGCCGTGCAATAGCACCAGGCTCAGCAGCAGGACGGCGGTGGCCGTCAGGTAGAAGCAAGGGCCCAGGTCCGAGCCCTGCTGCTCCTCTGCTGTCGCCACCACGCCCAGCACGATGTCCACCACAGCCTTGGCGGCTGTGTTATACCGCGCGTTGTGCTGCCACAGCTTTGCATTCTATAACATGCGTAAGAGAACGCCATAGATAAGGACAGGTTCGATTTGCCATAGGGAGTGCGAAGGACGATGCAGCAACAACAGCAGCACCCCCATGCGCCCCATGCTTCACGCAAGCCCAAAGATAGCATAGGCGGCGTGCCCATGCATGCGTGTCATCGGCCCGCTGTCCATCCCGCCCATGCATGCGCGCGCCTACCGGCGTCATGGCGATACGGGGCAGCCGGTCCACCCGAGGCAGCAGCCGCACCGGCGCGACTCCTCTCTGCTGCGCGTTCGGCTGCTGGGGCGTCACCTCTTTAGCCGAGCGCTGCGGCGTGGTGCCGTCAGCCGGCTCGTTGTCTGCTGCTGCCGCCGGATGCTGCGTCTGGACCTCCGCCGCCACTGACGGCAGTGGGCGTGGGCTTGGCGCTGCTGCCGAAGCAGCCGCAGCACACGCCGCACCTTGCCGCTGCACCGCTGCAAGATCTGCGGATGAGCCGCTGCAGCAGGTGACCGGGGACAGCAGTTCCAGCGCGGCTGCAGGCTGTGGCGGCTGCGGCGTGCGCACAGGGTCTGATGACGGCCGGGCCTCGCCATGCTGGCCGGGGTCACAGGCGCACGCCGCGAATGGCGCCGAGCCCCGCCCCAAGGAGGACGACACCGATGCAAGCGCCGCCCGCAGGTCATCAAAGAGGAGCTCTCCGCCGCCGCCACCGCTTGCCGCCTGGTCGTGACACGAAGAACATAAAGAGGGCGGGAGAGGGTGCAAGGGCATCGTCAAGGGCGGATAGTTACCGACTGCTGGGGCCGCTATGAATTGGCGACGAGTGGCATAGATGAAAAAGCCCAGCGGCATGCGCCAGCTGACATCGGTGCGGGCGTGTAGCGCCGATCCGGCGCATAAGGAAGCAAGAAAGTTTGGGCCCATGCACATGGTATCTTCATGCTCGCGCCAGCCAAACCGAACATGCTTTTCCACACGCAGCCAAGCCGTCCGCCCCTTGTCCTTCAGGGGCCTCGCGGCAGACTCTCAGGACACAGCCATGCAGCCCTCTGCCCAACCCTTGCTCGCGGTACTCACTGCGCCACTGGCCGGCGGTGCCATGGCTTGCCGCCCCTCCTCGCCCTCCTCTGCGTCCAGCAGCATGGCGGCGGCGGCGGGTGCCTCCGCCGCCTTCGCCGCCTCCCCTTCCTCCGCTGCCGGGCCCCCCGGCATGCCGTGCAGCATAGAGCAGCATGCCACATGGCTGCGCCACAGCGCATAACGCAGCCGGGCGCGCAACCACTCCTCATACGCCGTGGTGGGCCACAGCCCCTCCTCAGCGGCCACGCCGTCCTCGCCGCCCTCCTGCCGCGGCAATTCCTGTAGCGCCAAGCCGGACAATGCGATCAGGATGCCGCGCCGGCATGCAGTATGAAACTGGGTCATCAGCTGACCCCATGCAGGATGCCGCCGACACCGCTACCTCCCCACCCTCGCTGATGCTCCTGCCCGTTATGGCCTTTACCAGCCCCGCTCAAGTCGGCCTCGCCTTCACATGTGCAGGCAGACTCGCAGGATACAGCCACACAGCCTGCTCCCCAACCCTGCACGCCTGCAGAACTCACTGCGCCACTGGCCGGCGTTGCCGCGCCGCGCTGGACCTGCGCGCCCTCCTCCGTATCCAGCATGTCGGCGGTCGCGGGTGCCACTGCCGCGATGCCCGCCTCGCTGTGCTCCGCGGCTGCCAGCGCGCTCCGCCGGGCCCCCAGCCGCTCCCATGACGCAGCGGCAGACGGGCCGCCCGAGCTCCCTGCATCCGTGGCGTCCTGCGGAAGCAGTGAAGGGACGAGGGGTGGCGGGAGTTACACACTTATCAAACGGCATCGCAGCAGTGTGTGGTACGGTTGCGGTTGTGCGCAGTACCCCCAACCTTAGTCATGCCATCAGCTGCCAGCATTCAAGCAACACGGTACGTCCCTGCCGCCGGCCCTGCCCACCTCTTGGGCGTTTGCCCTGCACGGCCCGTACATTCAATGGATGGAGCAAGCCCCCGCAACAGCATTACGCAGCTCACCGTGCCACCAGCTGCAGCAGGCGGTGGCTGTGTGGCGGTCCTGCCAGGGTGCGGCCCAGGGAACACATCACGGCCTGTGGCGCCGTTGCCTTCGCCTGCAGGTAGGAACAGGACGACAACAGGAAAGCGGGTAGCGTCAGGACCTCAGGTGGAAACCCAAATCGCAGTCTCTAAAAGAGCAACAGAGGATCACGCTAGCTGGTGATGCACGCCTACGCGCGCTGCACTGTAGCCCTTGCCCCTGCTCATTTGAAGTGGTGCCCGAGGCTCAAGACGTTGCGAACAGCTATTGATTGCGCACGCTCACCACCTTGAGCTGTGGCGCCGCACTTGGACAAGTACCCGGTGAGCACATCCTGCATCACGTATGGCACGCGTATGGCCAAGTCTTAATCACGCACGACGCGGCAAATGCCAGATATGACCCCCCTCCAGCATTCCTCGCACGACAAGGTTCCTACACGGGAGGCTGCAAATCAACGGCATCCTGTCTACCTCGAAGCGTACCCACCTCAGCACGGGTGACGCGGGTGCCTGGCGCTGCTGCTGTCAAAATTGTGCACTGGCAGTCAACTTTCGGGACTTCCTGCGTCGGCACGGCGGTTTGCAGTGTGGGCATATTGATGTACGACTCCCAGGCACAAGCACCACATATGCAGCGGCAAGTTGTTTACCCCAACGCCCGTCGTGCCCGCACCCAGCCACCTCGCTAAATTTACAGTACACAATTGCTTGCTGCACACGCAGGTCACGTTTTGAATTGCGCACCGCAAGCACAGCGGACGAGTCTGGGTCCGCTGCCTCCTCGTGGCAGGAATCCACGCGCAGATCGGCGTAGCCATCCGTAACATCTGCTTCGGCGTCACCCCTAAGCACGACGCTGTCGGCATCACCGTGGCCAGCTCCCGCAGCGCCATCGGGCCCATCCCAGCTCATCGCATCGCTCGCGTTGCCCTCCTCCCCCAACATGCTGACATCGGTTTCATCATAACTATAGCGGTAGTTGCGGTCCAGGTCACCCATCAGGCTATCCGAGGCTCAGCTCAGCTGGTTCGGTAGAATCGGCGCAGAGTCGGCTCAGAGTTTGCGGCCCGCAGGCTCGCTTTGGCGCTATTATGGCCTACGCGGTATTGAACGTAGCGAGCGAGTACTGTAGACAGTTTGCGGGGCAATATGTTGCAAATAAGGCTGCAGGCACATCTCTCGCTGCGGGACTGTACTCGGCGTGGGCGCGAAGGCAGCTAACGCGGATAAAAGTATGCTATAAGCAGTCTGAGCCAAGTTGGCTTTACAATTTTGAGACGCGGGGCTCATCCCCCGTCGTACGCTAATAAATTGGCGGGGCATGCCCTGTGTTGGGTTGCTGGGAATAAACATGTCCTAAGTAAACAGCACTTGCATGTAGCGCCAGCAATTGACACGGCGCCTGGAGGCATCTCGACCGCGTGAACAGCTAGCTGCTTGTGTGTTCACAGTCGGGGTGTGTTCACATGCCCTGACACACACATACACACACGACGCGATAATTCAAAATAGAAAAGAATGCACGCCTTGCACCGGGTCTCGATCCAGTGGAATCCAGTGGAATCCACGCCAGGACCACGGCCACGGCCGCAAGCCCGCAACTCCGCAAGCCCGCAACGCCATTACGCCACGCGGACAGGAGCACCGCCACTGCGTGACACGAACTACGTCAAAATCAGGTCCTCCCATAATGATCAACAAGTCAAGGGATGCTCCTATGTTAGTTAGCACGTGCCCAAGTCGGAAGGCCCCCCTAAAGTACTAAGGTAAAAGCTCAGAGCGAGAAACACCTTAGAATTGTGCGGGACTGGGCAAAAGGGCATCCAGGTGTACAACTTGCATGATGGGGCCCCGGTCGGCATTAGTATGAAGCCCCTCGGCCTGCGATTCACACCTGCAACTTCTTTATGTATAAGATCCATTTGCTCCAACGAATAGGATTACGCGTTACAGGCGTCTTGCTTTTCACACGCGCAAACTTTTGGCAAACCCTGGAGGAGGCAGCTAGCGCGTATCCCTTTCCCGCTAAGAACAAATTGCAAGCACTCATAAGCCAGAGAGCACGGCAGAGCCTGGTCGGGTCTGAGGGCCTCCCGCCTCTGTATGCCACCACAGGTTGGCGGCGATGCGTTGTGCACGCCCCGCAAGCCTCAGCTGGATCAGCTGCAACCGGGAGCATCAGGCCCAAGTGATTGCAGGTTCGGGCTTGGTTTTGGTACCTGAGGATTGCCTGAGGACTGCAACTCTTGGTAGGTTCTCCTGTGCAGCCGTGTTCTCCGTGTTCTCCGCGCCGTGAGGACCGTGCGTGCGCGGCGCATGCCCGAGTAGGCCTGACAGCAGCTACATCAGCTGCAACCTGGGACTGCATGGACACAGGCCCCGGTGACATTGGCACTGCTGCTTGGCGGCTCGTCCGGTCCTGGCCCCGCTCGTCCACGTGGAGCCGGGGCTGTTGCGATGTGGACCAGGTGAGGGTGCCAAGGCACGGGGGCAGCGGAGGGCGCCACGGCAGCGGGCCAGGCCAGGGCGCGCCAAGGGCTGCGCAGCACCGCAGCAGCGGGCGGGGAGAGACGCTTGGGATTGCGGCTCTAGGGCGGCGGAAGAGGGCTAGGTGCGGAGGGTGCAAGACGCCGACAGGTTCACGCCGACAGGTTCACCCGTGCCTGTTGGCGCGCCCAAAGCATCGGATGCGGGCGTGAGGCATTGGGCAACAGGCCGACATAGTGCTGTAGAACGAGGTTCAAAGTGGCTAAGACTGAAAGGCAAGACAAAGGCAATCGATCATTGCTTCCCCTGCCCGCCCTCGTGTCTTCCCCTTCATCCGTCTAAGCCCGCACTTGCTGCCCACCAGTGGCGCTGGCCGTGGCCCATCTCCGCGCATTCGGCACTATCGGCAGCCCACGCACGTTTCTGCTTCTTTGCCGCATTGGCACGCCACACACCCCATCATTAACGCCATCACTGCCATCACCAGCACCACCAAGACCAGACCACAACGTCGCAACGTGGCATGACCCCTGGCGGCAGCGACGGCTGGATGCTGCCGCAAGCTACGGTACGCGCATTTAACTGTAGCAGGGTGCGCCACACCCTCATCACCATCACCACCACCACACACACTGCCACCAAGAACGGGGCAAGGCCCCCGGCGTCAGCGACGGCGTTGTGCGTGCAGGAGCGGTAATGCCGGTGACGTGCTGCACGTGAGGTTGGGGCGCTGTGTTGAAAGCCGTGGCCACGGCGTGACGGCATGGAATGACAGGCGGGGCAGGAGGTACCGTACCGGAGCACAACATGCGGCGGCTGTGACGTTGGAGCAACGGTATGGCAGTAGCCAATGCAGACCCTGCATTCCGCACGGCACGACACGCTGTTCCTTGTTTTGGTTGTTTTTTTCACCCGTTCATTCCGTTTGGTGGCTCGCGTGCCGGCGACGTCCAAGTGTGCCAACACTGCGGGACTGTGTGGGTAAGTGGGTTGGCAGGTTTGGGGCGGCAGGTCGGTTTGGAGATGATGACACGGGATGACACGGGATGACACAGGGCGGTTTGGAGATGACACGGGGTGACACACGGGATGACACACGCCCTGTTTGCATGTTGAACTGCAGGGCCGTGACGCCAACTCGGCTACAAACATGCGGCACGCGCTGATGGAGATGCTGCTTGGCAAACCGCGGCCTGCAGCCCTGCGACCTGCTGGCGGCGGTGGCGGTGCAGGGCCTGGCGGCGGCGGTGGCGGCGGTGCAGGGCCTGGAGACGGCGGTGGCGGCGGCGGTGGCACCGCGCCTACCGGCGGCAACAGCAGCGGCCACGGCGGCGTTGGGCCCGGTGGTGGCGGCGGCACGGGCGGCCCTGGGCCCAGCGGCAGTGGCGGCGCGCATGTTCGGAGCAGAGGGGGCGGGCAAGGCCACGTGGAGGAGGACAGCGCGGCGCCGCCTTCAAAGCGGCGCAGGCGCGCAGGTTGAGACCTGCCGGTGTTGTCTGGTTAGCGACCTGTGCTGACGAGCATGGCGTAGCGGGCAGTCGGCTGCAGCGGCAGGGGTGTTTTCCTTGGTTGGCCTGCTGCCTGCTGCACTAGTGCTTGATAGCTGGGCGCGACTGGACACATATGGCGGGCGGTGCCTGTACAAACCGACCCCGGCTATGTCCGGGAGATGAGGCTCGTATCGGAGCCTTCGGCCTCAGACGGAGGACGTGGCGTGGGCTCAGCCCACTTTTCCCTTGCAAGGGAGAGCCACCTTTTCTTGTCACCCGTTCACCAGAATCGGACCGGGGCCTCCCGCCCAGCACGTCTCCTGGTGGCACGCATGCACGGGGGAGGCCCAACATGCATTGGCTGCAACAAACCGCAATCCACAGTGCTACCGTTGTTACAGTTTTCCAACTACACTGGCGACAGCGGGGCAAAAGTGCCGGCGGCGGCGGCAACGGCCTGACCTTCCACCTTTGTGTGCACATCCGCGCCACCGGCATATCGTCCAAAGCCATAGCAGACAAGCAAAGAAGTTGCGGGTCCCATCTGAGTTACCGCGGAAGCACTGCCGTCTTGCGGAAAGACAGGAGGTGCCGCCGCCCGCACCCATCCCATGTCCCGCACGGCATCCAAACGCGCGCGGCCGCCACAGTCGCCCAGGCGCAGCAGCTCAAGATCGACAGCGCCGTACACGGCCGGGTACAGCCATTGATACAGCCGCCACCGCCACCACCACCACCACTGCTGCCACCAACGCTTGTGCGGGACGAGGAAGCAACGCGATGCAGTCCAGCCACGTCCACGGGTGAGCCGCGGACGTCGAGGAGCAGAGCTGATGTGCGGACAGCTCGCGTCAATGCAAAGGGCCGGGCGACAAGTGAGCAAGCAGCAAGGCGGCAGGCAAGCAAGCAGGCGGGGAGGATGCGCAAGTACGACAGGTGGGCGAAAGGGCAACAGCAGTGCGCGTGCAAAGACGCCACAGCCGGATGGGCGTTTGGTTGCGGAAGCTCAGAAGCTGGGTGCTGTCTCTATGGCGTGCCAGGAATTTCGACGTGTTTCGTGTCAGTCTGGCCGGAGCAGGGTCGCGCTGGCCGCGCTTTACGCCATGGTTGCGCAGTCCGGAATCACGAGGCCCTCCCCGGCGGGTAGGCGAGGTGTATCCAGGGTGTACTAGGTGTACCAAAACGTAACAGCTAGCAGTCTGGACCGGGCGAGAGCCGGAGAACCAGCCGTGCCGCGCACCAGAACGCGCAACCTTCAGCGTCGCCCGTCGCACTTGCACAGGGTGGGACGCCGTCATCGTCCAGGGCTCATCACCATCCTTGCAGCTCATCATCTACCGACGCTTCTCCGCGACACCGTCACACCACGGAGTGCACTCAAAAACGCCGTGGTGCCAAATCATCATCCATCCATTACCGTACATCACAGAGCTTCTGCAACACGGCAATCCGTGCGTCTGATCCCCACTCACACCCTAACTCCTAAGCGCAAAGAGCCAGCGCCAGGGACGCACGGCGCCTACTGTATGTGCCATACGCACATGCACCCAGGTGTTCAGCTCCACCATACCGCACCGGCGCACGTGCACTCAAGGTCTGATCCACTGCCGCAAGTACATCACCATGTCACCACAGGCGCCCCCGTGTCGCGCAACCTCAAACACCCAACATACCCAACACACGAACCACAGCCGCTCCCCACGCAGCACGGCGCATGCCTCCCTGTGGCCCCCGGCCCCGCCGCCACGCACCACCCGCCGCCGCCTTCACTCGTCGCAGCGCCAGCCGCCGCCTGGCCCTGCAATGGGATGGACGTGGAGTACGCAGAGCGTCGGGCATAGCGCGTTCAGTGCAGGGGTGGGGAGCACGGTACGGTATCAGCCGGCAGAGGAACACAGAACATACGCACTGCACACCTTCCTCCCGGGCCATTGGAGACCATCGGAGACCCGTCGTAACGCAACACCACCGCTAGCCACACTAGGAGCGAGGCATAGCTGCCACGCAAGCCCGACCTACCGAACGGCGGCGCTCACGACCAGCATCCTCGCAGCAGGTCGGCCACCGCCATGTGCCCATGTCCAGCTCCGTTTGCAGCGATTGAGTGGTGGAGTCCTTGACCCGTTCCGCCATGAAGTCGCGCAGACCGACGGCGATCGCGGCGAGCTTGGCACGTCCCCCATCCGTGCGCGCGGTTGTCATCCACCATTTTAAACGCCCTGCTGGGTGCACACATAGCCACTGGATGGCAGCAGCGGCAGCGGCGTGCGGCCGTCCTGCGTGGAGACAAATGCATGTGCAGTCAGTTGTGCCCAAGGGCTGTCTTGAATAGAATGTACAACGGCACGTCGCGGGCCCGAGGGAGGGGGTTGGATAGGCTGAGCTACATATACTGGAAGCAGGTGAACCTGCATGCATGCAGACGCATACTTGCAACAAACATATTGCACATGTGCAGGTCACAGCAGCCACTTACGGTAATAATGATCCCGTGCGCACAAGTTGCGTGCAGCAGGACATTGCGCAGGACGAGGTCCTGTGGTAAGGGCGGGGGATTCAGGGGGCAGCACGGGGGATTCCTCTCTGAGGAGTGCCTGCACCGACAGCAAAGCAATGGCACTTTGGAGCAGCAGGCACGCACATGCACGTGCGCTGGCATACGGATGCTTGAGGAGCTTCTGCTGGTTCTGGCGCCCCTGACAATGAACCTCGATGTCGGCATTCTGGAGCCGCCTCCTTAACAGTCAAAGCACACACGCGCGCACACGCACACGCACAAGCACAAGCGCACGCGCACGCGCACGCGCACGCACACGCACACGCACACGCACAAGCGCATGCGCACGCGCACGCAAGCAAGTACGCATACATACAACACACCCACACACGCACGAAACGCGCATGCAGGCACGCACGCACCAGGAGCATCCCGATGATGCCGTAGTGCAGGTCACGGAAATCCACGAAGGAGTACTTGAGTTGGGCTGCCACGATATGTCATCATTATTCAGCAGCCGCTCCATTGTTGCCGTTGCCTTATTCTTAGCAGCCGGCGGCCGCGAGTTCGGAGGCGGCACCACCATGACGGAAGACCGGCCCTCCAGGCGCCGCGCCACCACGGTGAAGACCACCCCTTGACCCTGAGGGGCGCAGCAACAGGGAGGGTACACGCGTGCTGGGCCGGCGCGCAGGTGTCTGTAAAGCGATGCATATGGGGGATGCATCTGGGGGATGTGCAGGCTGGGGGATGTGTAGGCTGCCTGCAGCACGCAGCCTCTGGATACAGCCCCACCCACTGCACCCACACAGCTTCCAGGTCGACGATCCACATCACCAAATGCCTCTCTTCAGCTTCCCTGCACCCCCACCCGCCCACCGCCCACCTGTGACCCACCGGCTCCGCATCCACCCCCTAACCCAACCCTCCCGCCCAACTCACGCCAGTGCTAGCTCCTTGCTGCAGTCTTGATGAATTCCTGGATTGTTGCCACCGGCGGCTGCCAGCATGCACAGATGAGATGGGCGCTTGAGAGTTTGCGGGGGTGGCACTTTTGGTGGCAGCTTCCCACAGTTGTGACTCCTGGCGCGTTGGCTTGCTCCTTCTACCGAAGGAGGAGGGGCAGAAGCCCTTGCGGTCGCATTGAGCTCGAGCAGGGGGGGGGGGCATCCCAATTACAAGAAAATGCACTTGATGATGCGCCCCCTTGCTCCAGCCCTTGAGCCCCGCTATTAGCCACGGTGCTCCCCAGTCCCAACTCCCCACGACGCCGCCTCCCCAACTCCCCAACATGCCGTCGCACTGCAGCGCAATCTGTTTGGCGGCGTCATGCAGGTGCCGGTACCATGCTGGCACCGGGCGTTGACCTTGGGCCGGCTGAGGTCAAGATGACCTCCGCCGACGCGTACCACATGATTGCGTTGATGAGCGTGCTGGCGGCCGCCGGAAAAGCCGCGGCCAAAATCCATGAGATCATCAAGACCGTCGGCAAGGAGCTAGGCACTGGCATCAGTGGCGGGTGGGTGGGTGGGTGGGTTAGGGGGGGTGCGAAGGCAGTGGGTCACAGGGTGGGTGAGGGTGCAGGGAAGCTGCAGAGAGGCATTTTGGTGATCTGAGTCGGCGAAGCTGCCTCTCTTTAGGTTCTTTGCAACCCCACGCACCCTGTGACCGCACCCCCCCTTGCCCCCCCCCTCCCCCGCACACACACACACCCCAATGCAAGTGCCTAGCTCATTGCCGACGGTCTTAATGACCTCATGGATTTTGGCCGCGGCTTTTCCGGTGGCCGCCAGCACGCTCATCAACGCTAGCATGTGGTACGCGTCGGCGGAGGTCATCTTGACCTCAGCCGGCCCAAGGTCAACGCCTGCCGGTCCTCGCAGCAGGAAAGGGGCGGGAAAAGTGCGAAGTCGAGTCAGCGCCCCGACGCAGCACCGCTCTTACACAAGTAGGGCCAGCCATCACAAGCAGCAGCACAACCACCGTGCAGCAGCAAACGCGCCAGGAGTCGCAACTGTCCCGGGAAGCTGCCGCCGAAACAAAGCGCCACCCCCCGCAAACGCTCAAGCGCCCGTCTCACCGGCTGGGCTGCTGCATCTCGAGCAGACGCACAGCAGAGCTCCAGCAGGATGCAGCAGCAAAGGCGGCAGCTGGAGCGGGCGCGGGTCGAAAGCAGGTCGAAACGCAACAGCGCTGTTGCAAGCTGGTGTGCGTGGGGCGGTTTGGCCGTTGTTCGAACCGTATGAAGTGGCGGCAATGCACCGGCAGGTGCTCAAACTATAGCAGCCCCGGTTAATGCCCTGCCTCGATAAAATGACGAGCCCCCCCACCACCAGATCGCCCCATATGAGGCAATCGTAACTCGTTACAGCACAGCCCCCGTAGAACACGCGCACGTAAATGAGGCACAAGCAGGGCGTGGACGACACCGCAGCGGCGGCGGAGTACATCCCGCCAGCTGCCGTGTCAGCGCCCTTCGTCGGTTCCTTCGGCGGGTCACCCTAAACCAGCCGCGCCCAATGCGCACCGAAGCGCGGGCATGTGCAGCTTGTGGCCGATAACCGCAGGCCAATAACAAGACTGCGCCATACCTCGCCCTTCCCGGCCATCAGTGACGAATGTGCCGCGCCCGAACGTGACATGCCCCGGCCCCTTACAAAGATGCAGCGACCCCTAGCCAGCCTCCCCCTACACTGCGTGGTTAGGGGACAGACTGCGCATTACAGCTCATGCGTCTGATGAGCACGACGACAGCACCATGCGTGCAAAGCATGTCCCACGGACGAGGAGCCCACTCGACGGCACCCCCCCCCCCCGAAGATTGTCCTTCAATGATGCCGCCACGTTTACCTCGGCGCCCATGGCTCCTGATAGCCTTGCTCTCAGTATGGCTGGACGTGCAGGGGAAAACGCTCCAGCCATCGGCAGCCATGCCCCCCCCCTAACCACCGCACAGCGCACTCTGCCTGACGTGGCCGCAATCGTGGCCGTAGCCATGAGGGCGGACCCCCTCCCTCTTGGAATGGCCAACCCCCTCGAGCGGTTCCTCCAGCCCCTCCCCGAGGCGGCCCCCGCCCAAGCAAACACTACGCAAGCCCCAGCCGAACCGCCCCCCCCCCCCTCCCCAGTAGGGGAAGCCCAGGAGGCCCAACCCGGCGCACAAGGCCCTGCTGCGGCACCGGAAGTCCCCGCCGATGGGGCAACGCAGCCCTCCCGACGGCCCCCAGCCACAGCCCGCAAGCGCCACAGCCCGCAAGCCGGCCAAAACACGCCGGCCACGACAAAACCAGATACACGCGCACGGCGCGTTACAAAACATGCAGCGCAACGCGCACGCATTGCAGAAACCAGCACGCGCACTACCCCTGAGGACCTACTCACCCGGGACCACGCAGCCATTGACCATGCTGCCCAGCGGCTCACCAATGGCGATGAGAGCCTGCCGGTGGGCACGCGGGGATACGAAACGGCACGCTCAATGGTCCAGGCGCTCGCCAAAGACATGACAATACATATGCGCATCTGCTACCCACACCCCCAAGACCCACCATCCCTTGCACATGCTGCCGACCCATGCCAACAGCGCCGTGGGCTACCACCCGCACAGCCGCACTCACATCCCGCCTCACGCACGGCTAATGCTGCCAACCCCGAACCCAACGCCATGAGCAAGTAAGCTCCTGAACAACACAGGAATAAGAATGCCCATTGAATTATCAACCCGGCCGCTGCTCACAATGAACCCATGGACGTCGATAGCCCAGCAGCGGCCCCGACCGCCCCGGCAGCGCCAGCTGCGGGAGGACACGGGGCATGTCCCAGCAGCTGGCGACTGGTCCGCGCCAGGATCACACACGACGGCCCGCCGACCCACCAGTCCACGGGCCGGGTAGGTGCAGGGTAGTGCCGCGCTGTATGCCTCGGCGACCGGGCCGTACTCCATGACCAGGTCCGCCGTCCGCCAGAGCCATCAGGTTGTCGCAGAAGGTGACCGATACGGTACCGATGGGTACATCGCGCATGCATACATCGCGTGCTCCGGATGTATGGGGTCCCGCGCCTGTGACGCGGGCTTCAGAGAAACATACCGTGGCCCAAGCCGTGGCCGCGAACGTGTTGAGCTCGTCGTCGCGCCCAGTCCGCCAGGTCGCCGGCTCGCCGCTTGCGTGTGTGTGTGTGTTAAACAGTGCTCGTATGTTCCATCTACGCTGTGCCTGGAGAAATTGTTTGGGGTTTAGGGCAACGCATCTACGGAGCGTAGACGTTTTGGGCGGACTTGGCGGTATTTTAGACAAGGAGCGTAGATGGTTTGGGGATTTTAGGGGCGTGCCCCTAGGAAATGTTTCCGGGCGTAGATGGCGTGGGAGGGGTCATCTACGCTGTGTAGACACGGGGGCCTAAAGCCATCCACATGATACGGGCACTGGCGCACAGATCGCGTCGTGTCGCGTCATGCATCCACGCGGATGGACAGACCCGGGGTTCGCTCTTGCGCAACCAGCCCAACATTGCGCACGTGCACACGGTGGTAGGTGATTGCAGGGGGATCGATCATACAAAGGGCCACAGGCCTGGCTGGCGGCAGTTCCACACGTACCCGTTCGCCACCCCTACCTCCCGGACACCCCATTCGCCCACTCGCCCTACTTTACCACCCACCCCGGCACCGCACGCATGGCTACCACCCCTGTGCTCCCCCCCCGCAACCCTTGCCATGTTGAGTGCATGCTCAGGATGTAACTGTGTACCCATCTAATTCCGGGTAGACTTGCAGCCCACGTGCATTAAGCGGCAGGCATGCACACACACGGTGCAGCAGCTGCAGCAGCATCCAACCGGCACGGCACCAGCCCTGGCGTCCATTTCCCCAATCACTTCCCCATCATTTCCCCAGAACAGATCGAGCGACCCTATGCCGACTTTGAACACGCGCACGCTGCCTGGCACCGGCTTGGTGGAACGCTACGCCACACAGCAAGGCAAACAAAGTCAGCACGCCTGCCCTGGACGGCTTACTTTCGTTTTGGTGCATGCTTGCACCAGAGAGGGCCACATATAATCCATATATAGACATACCGTACAGGGGCGCCAAACACCCAGGGGTGGCGGTAGTGAGACTGCGGCCTCCAATCTGGAACGCCCATCACCTACCCTAACCCTACTCAACCTTACCCCGGGCCTTGCCCTCCACTCTGTGCTTCCCGGCCGCCTCCGCTCTGAGCGCCTCCGCCCTAAGCGCCTCCGCAGCTGGCGCCGCCAGCAGCCCCGCCGCCGCCATCTGCGCCGCCGCCGCCCGCAGCTCCTGGACGGGCGCCCGCTCGCAGGTGTGCACTGCGCCCAGGTACAGGGGGAGCAGGAGCTTGACGACCTGTGCGGCGGGTTGGCGGGGAACATGGCGTGTGAGGCAAGGAATTCGCATGGTGCAGCACACATGGAGCTGAGGCTTGGGCCCAGCCCATCCCTCCTCGTCCAGAGACTGCACCATTGCAGTACGCGCTGCTTCGATACTGCCACTGCCACTGATCGCGCTCCTCAGACTCCCACGCCACAGCACTCCCACCCGCCCACCCCCAGACGCCCCCACCTGCCACGCCACCGCCGCCTCAACGCTGTGGTACGTCGCAACCGCCAGCGCCAGCGTCACCAGCGTAAACAGCAGTTGCAGCAGCCCTGCGGCCAGGGGGATTCCAGGCATGACGGTTGGGCGAGGGCAAGGTTATGACGCCGGTCAGAGAGAGGGTCAAACGAAATTGAAGGGAAGGGGCCAGGGTGCAGGCGCACGACGCAAGCGGGCCGCGCGCCTTTTGCGGGTATGTCGCGTGTGGCCCTCTTGAAACCGCACCCGAGAACATCAGCAGCAGGGGCCGTCCAATCCACCGGCTTTGTATTCGATCGGGAGTAAGGACTCAAGAGCTTGCAAACCCATGCACGCCCATACCCCTTCTTTCCCGTTCTTTGAGTTCTGGGCAATGGTTCATTTTGAGTTTGAATGAACTACCCCTTCCACACACGCGCCCCACGAGGTCTCTCCCCCCACCAAGCAAACATCCCTCTCACGCTCACTCACCGAACATGAGCAGCCGCCGCGCCACGCCGCCGCTCCGCACCAGCCTGTTCAGCGCAGAGCCCGAGCGCTGCGCCCGCCGCGCCAGAGAGCGGTAGCTGGTGTCGTACCCGCGCGCCAGGATGAGCCGACGGCTGCACACCTGTACGGCATGCACGTACGTGACGACGTGTATTGCACGCTGTACGGGCCATGAGGCATGTCGGGAGGGTTGAGCGCCACGCCCACGCCCCTCGTCTCTTGCCTCAAGTCCCATCCCTCACGCCCCGCGCCATCACATGCATCACACCAACGCCCCACGCACACATCCACGGCACGCCCCACGCCTCCGGTCTACATTGGCAATCACCGCTCCCCGCCCGCCGTCCCCTCCCAAGCCGCGACCCCGGCCCTCGCCGCCTGCCACCCACCCCGCCGGCCCACACGCCCGCCGCCTCCGCTTGCCGCCCCACCTGCACTACCACGAAGTACAGCAGCTGCCAGGCCAAGTAGAACAGCATCGGCGCCGCCGCCAGCCACAGCCACGCCGGCGCGGGGCAGGCGGTCGGCGGCAGCGGCATGGCGTAGCACGCCATTAACCCTGCTGCCGGTCCCGCCGCCCCGTCTGTTGCTGCTGCTGCTGCTGCTGCTGCAGCGCCGCACGGCACACGTCCCCGGGCCACATCCGCCGCTGCCACCAAGCGACGCAAGAGCCCAGCGCCGGCAGCAGTAGCACGCGACCCAGCCGCCTCCCAAGCTGTAGCACCGAACCCGGCTGGCGCCGCCTCCACCGTACTCCCACCGCCCCGGCCCCAAGCTGCTGCTGCTGCTGCTGCTGACGTGGCCACCGCCGCCGCCTGCCCCGGCACCGGTGGCGCCGCCGCCTCCGGCCGCCAGAGCGCCGCCGCCAGCTCCGCTGCCAGCTGCAGCGGCTGCCGGGTGTGTGCCAGGCGGCGGTGGCAGAACAACGCAAGGCCGGGCAGGCTGTGCATCAGCACCCTGCGGGTGGCAGTTGGGCGTTGGTACGGCGTTGGCACGGCGGTCGCAGTCAACTGTAATGTTGGTGATGAGGGGCAGACGGCTGCGATGTGGCGCAATGCCGGAGGCTAGCAGGCCACCCGGTAGCCACGCCAGCAACACGGTACTAGTGGAGAGCCCCCGATGCCTGCCCCAGCCTGTCCTGAGAACCCCACGTGAGTAGCCCCCTGACGCCCCCGAATCCCCGGCGACAGCTACACAACACACGAGCATTGCAGTGCCGTGCACGGCTGCTCACGTGATGATGTGGTCGGGCGAGCCCATCACCCAAGCGCACTGCCACGCCACCAGCGCCCCTGCCAGCGGGCCCTCGACACTGGCGTACGCCGCAGCCTCCCAGCCGGCATGTGCGGGCGCCCACACCAGAAACGCCGCGGCGGCGAGGTTTGCGAACTGCGGTTTATGATGAAGGGACCCAAACGAAAGTTGTGGACTTACAAGGAAAGTGGGGAAGAGGACCTTGACCCCATCAAGAGGCCCCCACAGGCTCAGCAAGACCGGTACCCGCCCTTGCGGCTCATCATGTCCGCCCCGTGAGCAACTCACATAGCAGTAGTCCACGAGGAAGAAAACCCACTTGCGCTTGGTGAAGCTGTGCACCCGGTATGGCAGGCACGTCACCACAAACCCGAGGAAAGCAAGGGGACAAAGCGCCGGGGCGAAAAATAGCAACGCAATTAGTCCACCGAGCACAAGACAGCCGCCGAAATAGCGTAGGGATGCTCCATGCGAGCCCTGCTTTCGGGCGATCACGTTGAGCGTGCCAACAACATCGACCGCCGAGCTGTCTTTGCGCGCGTCAGCTGACGTGCCAGCTTCGGCGTGTGCATGAATTTCATAACGATTAGCAGAATCCTGTTTACTCCTATCAGACATAGGCGATTCAACTTGCTTGAGAGGGTCACTGTGTTACCGCGCGTTAATCAGTGGACAATGCAACAACAACATAAATAAATTATCAGTAACAGACTAACAACGTGATTACTTCGGAACCTGTGAACCACGGCTTGCACATCCAGGATTCGTGGCATCCCGTGATGAGCCCCTGGCCCAGGAGGAGCCAGGAAGCCAGAAGTACTCAAAGAGACCTCCTTACATGCTAGGGGGAGCGCATGTTATGGCCCCTGCAGATGCTGTCACCGCTGCGCCTCGCGCCGGGCCCCATCAAACTCCAAGGCCTGCTGCCACAGCGCCGCATCCAGGGCCGACCAACACAAGCACGGCAGCCAGGAACAGCCCAGCCACATTCACCAACATAAGTACTTCCTTAGTCTCTCACACCGTCTCCCAGTGATTCATGGAACCCCAGGCCTCAGCGCCTTAACGCTTTCGGCCAACGTGGCGCCTCCTCCGCCTGCACCATTCCCCGGCCCTTGATGACCTACACACGTTCCACCGTATCATACAAAGAGCCATCGAACCGCGCACCCACAACCTCCATCACAGCGCCTGCATATCTCTGTGCCTGACCACGGCTGAACGAAAGGTCCTCGTTTGTAGCCGTGTGGCGTGTGGCCCCCCTAGCGCTGCGCAGTAAGCGGTTCATTTGGCTCTATTGTGGAGATGAGCCAAAGCCGCCGCTTGCAGTGTTATGGTACAAAAACCCACGCAAACTGCTTAGTTAAACCCACAGCTATGTTGCACGTCTTGCACTTCTTGCACCCACGTAAGCCCTCCAGCGCTACGACACAAAATACCAACACGTAGCGAAAAGCGTAAGCAGTCACCAGTCGGGCAATGGAGGCCCGTCCTTGGCTTCATAATGCCACTTTCCCTTTCACCGCAATGCTCACCTGCAGCTGATACGACACACACGCAATGGTGCGGACACACATACGAACACACAACAACACCAATAGCAACTGACGGCATGCCACGGAGCTCAACAACACAACCGTGCACCGCCGCCGGGGCCTACCTTCCTCGTCCCCATGCGCCCATCTCGCCGCCCGTACAGCAGCCGCCTGCCGTGCGGCTTCCCCTAGAGCAACCGCCCCTTGAACTCACTTGACCCGTTGCCATCAGCCCCATCACTTGCGGGGCATATAGGAGAATAGTAACACGCACACACAGTTTCCCTTGCCAATACGCTCATGGACACACCAACTGCTCCATCACCGCCATCAGCGCACCTGCTGCCAGCGCCGTACACGTACACAGAGACGTGCGGCTCCTAAGATGCACACCGTCACAGTGTTCCGACAGTTCGCCCCAGGCGCACACATGCAATCTCGGGAATACACAGACGAACGTCACCGACGCATGTCACCCACGCCACATAGCGTGAAACTCATTTGCAGCTGGCCCCGTTTGTTTTGCCGATCAACATACGCTGATGTTGATTGCGCACGGCGATGCACATGCCGGTGTCAAGTGCGGTTGCTGGGATGCGAGTATGGATACGTGTCAACTGTCATGGTCACACGAACTGTAAGACAAAACTGTTTGGTAGCCGTGCGGTAAACTGGCAAACTGGTAATGAAGCCATTTCCACACCTCGAGCAATTGCATGCCTAGATCGCCTGCATGCGACACCGCAAAGCTGCAAGCTAGCGAGCAGCACGTTAAACGCCACATCTGTCACACGTCAGCGGCATGAACAAACGCAACTGCAGCTGCTCCTAGCCCCACCGCCTTGCGGCCTCACCGCCGCGGCTTGGCGCCACCCAGCGACGTTCCCCACAGGCCCGCGGGGGTCATCATGGGCGGCGGGCGCGCAGCGCCACCACCACCCGCCGTGGGGCCCATCGGCGCAGGCCCGGCGGCCGCCGCCGCCGCGGCGGCGGTGCGGCCACCAGGCATGGCCGCAGCGGCGGCGGAGCCGCCCCGGCCGCCGCCGCCGGCACTCCCGCTGCCGCCGACGGGCCCCCCGGTGGCGCCGGTTGGGCTGCTGGCGTGCAGCGGCGCGGGCGAGCGGACCATGTTGTAGACCTGCCCGCCCACGCCAGCCACGCTCATGCCGCTGCCCATGCCACCCACGCCGTTCACGCCGCCGCCTCCGGTCCCTGACCCAGCGCCCGCGATGCCGCTGCCGCTGGCAGAGCCCATGCCGCCGGCGCCGGCACCGCCCTGCCCCGGCTGCTGCGGCGAGGTCATGACCTGGACTCGGTGGTTGCGGTTCTTGCTGACCAGGCCCTTGTACTGCGTGCTCTGGCTCCAGCGGTCGATCTCGCGGGCGCGCATCACCGGTAGCGGGTGGCTGCAACGGGAGGAGGGGCAGGCAGGGGAGTCAGGGGTTAACGGTGAACCACTGCCGGAAGGAAAGGAGAAGCTGCAGCCGCAGGCAGTCAGGGGGAGGGCAAGGCTAGGGTCGGCAAGAAAGCCCGTACAGGGAGTCCGGGAGCACGGTGGGCGCCGCCAGCTGCCCAGACAGGCCTGTTTGCCGGCACCACGCCAATATTACTCGCGTGCAAGCCTCCGACCCCACTATGCAAGCCCCCATTCCAACGCCCCACTTTGCCTCGTCCCCTTCAAGCTTGGTTTGGTTTAGTTAGGACTGGTATTTGCACACACATACACACACACACACACACACACACACATACACACACACACACACACACACATACACACACACACACACACACACACACACACACACACACACACACACACACACACACACACACGCCCGCACCTGAGCGCCGCGGTCTGGGCGTTGCGCAGGTACCAGCCCAGCAGGCTGTTGGTGGCCTCCTCATAGGAGCGGCTCTGCTGCAGGAAGCTGCGGAAGGCAGCGAGGAGGGGAACGCGAAGAAGGACAACGTTCAAAAAGCAGGCAAGGAAGGAGGGCGGCCCGCGAGACAGCCGTGGTGTGTTTGCGCCACCCTGTTCGTGCCCCTGTCCACGCCAAGTCGCCATCACGCACCTTCGCCCACCGCAAAGATCATCACGCCCGGAACCACCTTGGCCCACCTTAAGACTTCCTCTCACTTCCTCACGTCAAGAGCCCACAACAACAACCACCCAAACCACAAACCCACTCACGCGTCCACGTTGAGCTCGGAGGCGAAGGAGGGCGAGCCGCCCGCCAGCTTCATGAGTGCGGAGATGACCACCTTGGGGTCCTGAGGGGGAGGAGGGGTTCAGAGGGGGAGAGGGAGTTGAGAGGGAGGGGGAGAGGTGATGCGGTGTGCCCAAGCTTACGATCGGTGTCACAGGGGGAAGCGTCGTCCAACCCGGGCATGCAGTGCAAGAAGCGCGTGGAGACGAGGTCTCGTGGTGTTGCGCGCCGCACCGCACCGCACCGCACCGCACTGTACCGCACCGCACTGTATTGAACCGGGCGCGGACCCCTGCCCTTGCAAACACGCGCCCCTCCCCAAAAAGGCGCCCACCTGCGCCACCAGCAGCGCCGCACGGTCGCAGGTGAGCTCCGCCGCCCGCAGCCAGCGCAGCAGCGCCTCCTGCGGGTGTGATTGGTGGTGGTGGTGGCGTTGCTGGCGCGATGATGTGTGTGCTGAATTGCATGACGGTGCTGTAATGTGGTGGTATGGCGGTTCGTAGCAAGCAGCAGCGTCTTGCATTTGGCGGCATCGCTAGTACCACGGCAGCCCCACACTGCCTGTTACGGTATCCCCAGGCATGCGCGCGCACAGCCCTGCGTGTTTTCCTTCCCTTTAGTGTCACACTAAACACACACAGCTCCCGCGAGCCCACCTGCACCATGCCCGTCACCACGGGCAGCACCGACACGGTGCCGCTGGCCAGCACGTTGGCCACCGTCAGCCACAGCCCGTGGTCGCATTTGAGGTGCCCAAGCTCGTGGGCCAGAACAGCCTGCGCGGCGGGGTTGCGGTTGTGTGATGGCAGGTTGGAGGTTGGTCAAATTGCAAGCCAAAGCAGCGAGTGATGTAAGTGTAGGGATGCGTCGGCCACAAACAGCACGCACATCCACACCTTCGTCTCGCCCGCGCGGTACGGCATGCAACACCGATCTTGCCGGCTTTGCTTGCGCATTTGCATGTGTCCACCCTTCTCCCTGTGCTCTCTAATGCACGTAACACTGACACACGCTCACGTCCACACAGTCATGACTACACGCGCACCTGCAGCTCGTAGGGCGTGAGCAGCTCCAGCAGAGCGGTGTGGATGACGATGAAGGGCTTGTGCCCGGCGATGGCCAGTGTGTAGGCGTTGGGCACGGGGTGCTGCGGTGGGGGAGTGGGGCGGAGCGTGTGGGGCGTGTGGGGTGTGCGGAGCGAGTGTGAGGAGAGCGGGCGGGCTTGTCAGCACATAGCACCAACGGTTCAAGCAACGCGAGCCCCTCCACCTGCTCCAGTCCTTCAGCCAAACCGCCAAACGACACCAGCACAGCCCCCAGACCCCAGACCCCAAGGCCCCCAGACCCCAGTTCGCCACGCGGCTGCCCCGGGCTGCCCACGGCCGCACCTGGCGCACGTACAGCTCCGGCGGCTCCATCTGCAGAATACGGGCCTGCGGGCGGGGACAGGGGGCGGCAGCATGAGGCGCGTGAGGTCACAGCAAGAAACGGGATTGAAGGCGAGGGCGGGTCAAGGCAGCGTGCGATGGCGGGGCATGGCGACAGAGACCGTGTGGCCTGCGGACACCACGACGGCGCAACGCTAGTCGGTTAGCTCCCATCAGCGCCCAGCCCCAGCCCCGAATGGGCTGCACCGGGGCGGTTGCCTTATCTCACACTAACCACCACATCCACCCGCTCACCCACCCCATCAACCACCATCAAACCATCCAACCCACTCCGCCCTAGCAATCACCCACCGCGTCCACCAGCAGCTTGTGTATGGAGGGCAGCTGCTCCGGCCCGATCTTGATGCTGGTGCTGATGTTCTCAAGCAGCAGCACTTGCTCGGCCACCGGGCCTGGCAGGGGCACAGGCAGGGGCGGGCAAGACAGTCGTTAGGGACGCAGGGGCGGGCAGGACGGGCGTGTGACGGGGGCAGACGAATGAGTAGGATGGTAACAGCGCGCGCAAGGTACGGGTGAAGGCACGGGGTGCAGGTGCAGGTGCAGGTGAATGGCGGTAAGCATCCGAACTCCCGAACTGGTGGCCCGGTCATCCCCACCAGCCCCACCAGTCCCACGAGCCCCACCATCCCAACCCTCCAAACGCCCTCCGCCGCCACGCGCCCCATCAGGCCGCCTTTCAGTTCTTAGCCCCACTCGGCTCCTCTCGCTCGCCATCCGCCTCCGCCACCCCCAACAACACCCTTCAGTCCACTCCGTTGGCCCCAACATCCGCCCCCGCCGCCTCCGCCTCACCCATGAAGTTCTTGGCCACCATCTCCAGCCCCGGCACCGCCCGCAGCATGCTGGTGTTTTGCTGGTCCAGCGGATGCCTGCGTGCGGCACAGCGGGACGGAGGAAGGGCAGGGAGGGAGGGTTCGGGGCACGGTGGAGGGAGGGAGGGTTCAAGGCACGGGCGGCATGGAGGAAAGCGTGAAAGGATGGCTGGCTGGAGGCGACGCGGCGTCAGGATGTGGGAGGCAATACCAAACCACAACACGATTGACCTGCAGCAGCCCCCAGGTGCCGCAAGGAGCGCGCGGCTGCCGGTTTAGCGGCCCGAACTCGTGTTCATTCCTGCTCTTGCAAGGCCAGTCTGCGGTAGCACCACTGCCGCGCTGCGCACTGCTCCCCTACCCCCAACACGGCCGGTGCGCAGCCGGGTCGCCGCGCACGGCAAGCCCAGCGGCATGTCAGCACTCAGCAGCCGCTACAGTGGCTGCACCTGATCAACCAGTGGCCTGGTCGAGCTGCTGGGGAGGTCGGCCTGGCCGCATCTAAACGCGCCAGGCGCCTAGATAGCTTGGTGGGCTGGACAGAGCGAAGGCGTCGTGTGGCCACGCTCTGCAGCCTTATGCGCTCGCCCACCCCGGCTCCAGCCCCAGCCCCAGCCCCAGCCCCAGCCCCGGCCCCGGCCCCGGCCCCGGCCCCGGCCCCAGCACAAGTGCCACGCGCCAGTGCAACATAAGCGGGGCAGCTGCCGTGTCAGCCGGGAACGCGTTGAGGTCGGGGAAGCTTTAGAGCGCCACACCGTATGCCCGTGGCTGGCAGCCCAGCCCCCACCCCTAGCACGCAGGCCCAACGGGTGAACCACCCGCAAACACGAGCATTCCCATCAAATTTCGCGTAACGCTGACCGAACAAAGTAGAGCCCCGCCATTGCCGCTGAGCTGTCTCTTCGCACACACCTGAAATCGTCGCCCTGCAGTCCCTCGAACATCGCAATCTTCTCTTTTATAACAGGAGTGATGTTTGGCCATGCCGAAGTCGGCTTCTCGGGCCCTGGCCGAGCAGCTGAGGCCTGCAGCGCGCCAGGTCGCGTTGAGGCGTTTAGTCGTGCCCGTCACGACGCCTTTCTAATTGTTGCACATATACACATAGCTACTTGCCTGCCCAGATAGGGCAGCGACTGTGCTCCAAACTCTCCGCCGGGTTGCCGCTCCTCCAACTCGCCCAGCAGCCCTAGCCACCAGCTGCCGGCAACGGCATTCGTATATCCTAAGTCCAAGCTTCATAATGAAAGCCTTATACGACTACGCGCTTGACGAGTGGTGGGTCAAGGAAATGGAGACGCGCACCAGCCCAGCTTTTTGTTAATAGTGTCGTCTACAAGGAAACGAACATATGGTAGTCATAGCAGGTGCGACTTGTTCACAAGAGTGCGGGTATGATGGACGTGGGTCCTGCCATGTCCGGAACCAGCCGGTCGCTTGCGAGCTGAACGGTCGCAACACACGACATTCAATTCGAGCTTTCAAGTAGCGCATGGAGCGGCATGGCCGCAGCCCATCACATACAAGCATCCGCGCAAGCATCCGCTGCGTGGCGCAGATGTGCGTGCGTGCCACTAGCGGACCGCCAAGCGATGCGTGGGGCGTGCCCCACGGGCGTGCCCCGTAAGCATCATGTTATGGCCAATGTCATGACATGAGGGAGGATGAACGGCAGGAGAGGATACCGTACAGGACACGACCGTTTAATGTTGCAACTGCAGCGCAGTTCGGCAGCTCGCACCATACATAAAGGTGTTGTGGTTGCTTAAGTATCAGCACGCACTCAGTACAGGCCAGCATGGTCCACATTCTCAGCTCAGTAGTGTGGCTGTGTATGCGTGCCGGAGCTGGCCGGAGTACTGGCATACGGCATACGGTACACCTACACAGACCTACACGCTGCCCATGAACGTGTGGGGGTTTTGAGTTCGGGGACTCTGAAGTTACTGAGTTTACGGAGGCGGGGTGGGACTGGGCGGGCATGATCCAGACCCTCTTGCGGCATTTTACCACGCAAATAGGTGGCTACGACAGGCAGCTCAGATGCGCTGGTAGGGGCGCCGCTGCATCTGCCATTCCCCTGCGCAGGCATCTGGACTGCCGCGGCGACCCGCTCCAGCCAGCTTCAAACCCCCGCGCAAGCAGCCCAAGTTGGCTCGGCTGGGTACCCGGCTCACCCTTACAACCAGCAGAGGCCACCGGCAACTTTTCAGTCCATGGACCCCAATTGACGGCGACTGTGGCGACTCGTTGCGAGGTAAAGAGCCCGAGGCGCAGAATTAAATTGACGTGCTTGAAAAAACGCAACACTGGACGTGGAGGAGGAGAGCGCAGCGCCGCCCAAGAAGCGGCGCAAGCGCGCAGGCTGAGGAGCCGGCTGGTGTCTTGGTAGCGGTCAGTGGTGGGGCTGGCAGGGCATGCGTAGCGGCATGACAAGTAGTGCGGCTGTTGACAATTGTGCTGCGTCTGGCTGCGGGTTGGCTCTGCTGTGGCATCGCGACTGCTAGATAGGCACCGGGTTTGGCTATGTGCCTGTGGAAACCGACCCCGACTGTCCGGGCGATGAGGTTGTTCGGCTTCAGACTGTGGAGGGGCTCAGCCCCTTTTGCCCGGTACTCCGTCCACATGCCCCAAGCAGACACCTTGGCCGCAGCTCCGTGCCTCGCCCCCCTTCCCCCTCTTGCCCCTCCCAACACACGCACGCGCCCGCGGCCCTTTCGCTGCCTCACCTCGAAGGCCTCTCACGCCTCCGCCTGCTCCCCACCCGGCTGAGCTTTCCCCACCGTCGCCGCCGCTTCCGGAGGCGCCCCTGCCCCTGTGCCGCTGTACCCTGTGCGCCGCCCCGCCAGACCGCCCAGTAGCTGCTGTGGCGATGAAGAGTCCGCTGCCTGCCCCAGCATCATCCCTGGCCCTTGTTGCCCTGGCCCTGGCCCTTGTTGCCCATGCCCTTGCCTTGCCCTTGCACCGACGGCCGTTTCCGAATGTCTGCGGCCCTGCATCCCTGCTGCCCAACACTTCCTTTGACACGGTGTGCTGTGGCGCTGTAGCCCGGCTGCCCGGCTGGCCGTAGGCGACCCTGCTGACCAACCACAAGGCCGGATCCACGTCAAAGATACCGGGCTGTTGGGCCCCGCCTCATTCTTTCCCCAACCAGCACCACTGCAGCCGCCATGCTTGCCCTGACCTCCGCTGTGCTTCGATCAGTCCCGGTCTGTGGTCATGTAGTTATGCGGAGCCAAGAAAGCTATTACCGTACCTTCAACTCCGACAATCGCCACGCGCACGGTCGGTACCGTTTGTGGGGTATCGTTCACTCCTCATTTTATTACAGTCAAGTAGGGCATGCTCTCCCTCATCCGCACTTGCACGCCATCCGCTCATTAATCTTGCGAGAGGACCGGGCCTGCTGCTGCACTGCTTTCGTTCATCGCACAAGTCGCCCCCAGTCGTCAGTCGCAGTCTGCCACAGCTAAGACCTAGCACCTCAACAAACATCCGCCGTTGGTGCGGTGCCGATAGCCGCCCGATCGCAACTACCCGCAAACGTAACGTCAGAAACCCTATCAAACTTGGACAACCTTGCGCACACATGTTCCGTTTCCCGCTACACGAGCAAAGCCACATGCGCGGAAACACGTCGTGTCACCTGTGAGCCCTCTGCCCCGTCCCAGGCACGTGTCAGACCCCTATGTGTTCCGTGTTACCGCGCAAAGTGCAAGCAGCCCCGACACGCCCGGCCCCACTCATGTGGGCTGAGCTTGCGCCGTTGTGAAGCCATCCACATAACGCAAGTCGTCGCAACGTGCACAGCTTGCCCAAACTATATGCACAGCACATAACATACTCCTCGTATCCGCCCGCCAGTTCCGTTGGCCTACACGTGTGAACAGCCAAGCTGCCCCCCCCCCGCAGCAGTGCGCAATACCGTGTCAGCACTGCGCCCCTTCCACCCGCTAACCCTAGAGCCCTACCATACCCGTTTACTAAAGTCGCGCCAGTCCCGGACCTCCCAATTGATGCTGACTTCGTAGTCCAGCTCCAGCAGCTTCTCCAGCCGCTTGTGCAGCTCCGCACTCAGCTCCACCCCGTGACGACTACTGCAACCATCCCCGGCGCCGCTGCTGATGCCGCCATCGTCGCTGTCCATGTCGCTACTCGCATAGCCGCCGCCACCGTCGCTGCAGTTGCTGCCGCTGCCGTCGCCTTCCTCAGCGGCATCACTGCCGCTGCTGCCGCTGCCCTCGCCCGGGCCGCCCGACATCGCCCACAGCTCCAGCAGCACCTGCACGCACGCCGCCGGCACCAGGCACATGTGGTGAAGCAGCGAGCAAGATGCAGGTACAGTAAAGCTCGCAAGTCTTGTCATTGCTCCGTAGAAGGGGAACGAGTGTGCACGCTCACACGCAACCCACCGACTACCTACACAAGCGCGCGCTTGCGCCAGCCACCGGCAGACCCATCTTACCTCGGACACGCACTGCCGGAAGTGGTGGCCAGCAGGGAGGGCTAGCTCGCCGGGCTGCAACGGCACCAATTCCACCGTTTGCTCCTTGCCGGGTCGCACCAGGCCCACCAGTTCCTCCGCGTCGCTGCGGGATGCGCACTCAACCACCACAGACCGCGGCGGCACGAGTGTTACCATTTTCCTAGGGCCACGCAGAAGCCGCTCAATGGTGCTGGAGTCGAGCCCGGCAAATATGCCGGTCTCCGCTCCTAACGTACCCACCACATCGTCCTGCCATTCCTTAACCCAAATGGAATACGGCGGCGGCACGCCTCGCAGGATTGCGAGAGCCGGGCCCACGCCACTCACGCGCCTGCTGGGCCTGCTGCTGCTACCGCCGTGACCGCTGTCACCGCCACTGCCGTCACTGGCACCACCGCTGTCACTGCCGCCGTCGCTGCAATTGCTGCCGTCCAGCAGCCCCCACGCCGACAGCCGGTCGAGCCCCCGCTCCAGCACGGAATCCAGGTCGACTGCGCCCAAGCTCAGGTCTGGCGGCGGGCCGCCGGGCGGCAGCTGCTCCGCTGCTGCTGAGCCCGCCGCACCGGCAGTGCCAGTTGCAGCAGCCATAGCAGCAGCACCCGCCGCCGCCGCCTGGCGGTACCTGCGGCCGCCGCCCATAAGGTCGTCGTCCCAGCTCCACTCTCCATGGTGCAGCCTCAAAGACTGCGGCAGCCCCATCAATGATAACACAGAGCAGACGGACTTCATGTCAGCACCACCCGTCAGCGACAGGCGGCCCAACCCCATCCGCTCGGAGCCAGCCGCCAATCGTGGCAGCGGTTGGTCTGGTCGCAGGCGGTCGAGTGACGACTCGTCAGGCTCTATGTCTGCAATGACCAGCTCCGGAATGAAGTCCTGCCCCAGCTGGACCGCGGCTGCTAGGACCATGGCCGGCATCGCCCACGGCCTAAAGGACAGCCCGCCAATCTCAACACGCTGCATTATGGGCAGCGGCGCTTCTGCCGTCGCTGCTGCCGCCGCTGCCGCCGCCGCCACCATTGGGGCTGACGGGCCGGGCGGCTCCGCCGCTCCCGCCCCTGCGCCCGCACCTCGCGCCGCCGCGTCCGCAGGCATGGCAAGCCCCTCCACCGCTGCTGGTGGCGGGTGCAGCGGCGGGTGGGGGTGCTGGTATGTGATGCTGCAGGAGCCGGCCACGCCGTCGCCGTGCTCGAGCGACTCCAACATGGTAAGGTGCCCCAGGCCTGGGGGCCGGCGGTCGCTCATCAGCTGCTGTAGCAACCCTCTGCTGTATTCGCGCGGCAGGTCGAAATTAATAAGCGCCAGTTGCTCGAGCTGAGAGAGCTGCTGCAGTGCCGCCACGCCGCCATCGCTGGTGGTCAGCCCTCCTGCCCCTGTCTTGAGCACCAGCTCGCGAAGCTGCGCGCAGCCGGACAGCGGCCGCAGGTGCTCCATGTCCTTTGGTCCCAACAGCGGCAGCTGAAGGCGCCGTAAGCGCGGACAGTTCTCGGCTAGCATGGCCAGCACGTTTGCGACGCGTTCGCTGTCTCCGTCGGCACACCAGCAGTCAAAGGGCCCTCTGACCTCCAGCTTCAGCTCTTCTAGACATGCTAGCTGTGCCCCTAGCGACGCATACAAATTGGGCATCGAGTCGGGCCTGTCGATCACGGCGACCCTTCCACTGCTGCGCACGCCTGGGAGCTGTTGTCGGGTCTCGGGCGTGGCGCCGAGCAGAGCCAAGAAAAGAATGAGCTCGTGATTTGCGCCCGCAAACAAGATCGCAAGCTTCGCGCAGGGCGGGAAGCGCACGAGAGGCGAGGGACGAGGGGCCTGCCCGTCGGTCCATAGCCTCACAGCCGCCGCGTCTATATGGAGGTGTGCCTCGGTAACGGTGCTGTCGAAGGCATCCCTGAAGCCTCGGCACACCGCCCGACAGCCAGCAAAGTCTTTATCGAACTTGCCGCCCAAAATGAGCTGGCGGGCCGGTGTCGGCAGTGACAGCAAATCGAGTAGGCTCGTGGGTAGCTCCATGGTGTTGCAATAAAGCTGAGTAACTTCTATATATATACTGCCTTGGTGGGCACTCGGTGTCATACCCCCGTTGGCAACGGACCTCCTCCATGCCGAGCTGCTCCATCGTTGTGCGCGTGTCTCCCCGAGCCCTTCGCACCCACGAGTATGCGGTGCGCTTACACACAATCACACATGTCTACCCGACTCGCGATCGCTTTGGCAGCCTGCCTCCAGCATACAGGTTGCGTTGTGACCTCAAACCGCCCCGTGTTACGGTTCCCTCAGTTGCCCGCCAAACGCCAGATGCCTTCCCCCGCCTCCCAACACTGCGCTTACCGCTGCCAAGGTATCCGACATTCCGCATCCTCCTCCTCCTCCTTCTAGTCTTCAGCTCCGGTGTTCGCGTCAACCTTGTGCCCGACATTCTCGATCGGCTGTCACAACTGAACCGCGTCCAATTTTCAACCCACCCGGCCTTCCGCATTCCAGCCTTCAACGTCTTGCCAGGTCCTACTTCTAGTCATCCTCACATCGCGCCACATCAGCCAGCTCCAAGGTTGGCGAGGGACTGCGCCGCCACCAACCCCGCCCATCAACAGCAAGTGCAAATGGGCGCGGGGCCGCCCCTCCGCTGCCCGCCCCCAACCCGCCCCCACCATCACCACCACCCAGAGCCCCGACCTCTCAGCAGAGGCCACCGGTGCTGACATCGACACTGCTGCTGTTTCTGGTGCCGGCACTTCTGGCTGCTGCTGCGGCTTGTAGGGCCAGGTAGGTGGTGGTGGAGGCGGCGGCGGCTGTTAGCAGGCAGCCCAACAGCGCCAGGGCCACAGCAGTGCGGTCAGAGCTCATGATCAGGCGCCAGCTAGCGCTGAGGCATGGTGGGGGCGTGGGCCGGTGAGGGGGAAAGGTGTTTCCCAACCACATACAAAGCAGAGACCTATATCCGGCGACGGGTGTTGGCGGTGGTGCTGGGCAGGGCGCGAGGGGATGCTATGGAGTGTGTGTGCGGCAGGGCTGCGTCGCAGCCTCGCAAGCAGGTGGGCAGAGAAGCGCGAGAGGGAAGACCAGTGGGCGGGAGGTGCTTGGCCGGCGGGTGAGAGGGGAGACGCAAGGGGCAGGGATAGAGCCGATGGCGTGAGCACTGACATGTGGCATGCACAAGGGCAGCTGAGGGGACAGCCCACACTTTCACGCCCTTGCATGCCCCTACAGTACCCACGACCCAACTCCCCACTTCCGGCCGACCCACATCCCGTGCTCCTTCACCATATGTCGCCGAATCCCACCCGACCCACATCCCCCAGCTACCAACCCAACGCATCCGTCTGCGGCAGCAGCACCAGCGCCCCACGCGCGGCAGCACGGGCCCTGACGGCAGCAGCAGCAGCAGCAGCAGCAGCAGCAGTGCTGCCGCTGCCGGAGGCGGCCGCACCTGCACCAGCAGTAGTGCAGCTACAGCCGCCGCATGGATAGACAAAAGTTTTGTCTTCTTGCCTTCTCGCAGCCCATCCATCCGTAATCCCCCCTGCCCAACCCGTGTCCCCAGCCGCCTCCTGTGCAATGGGCTCCGCCACGACCCCGGCCCTCCATCCCCCGGCCCTCCATCCCCCCTACGACCCTATCCCTCACATGCACGCCCACGCACACGCGCTGCCCCACCTCGAATGCCCCACGCGCCACCACCTGCAAGGCTGCCACTCACCCGGCGGCTCCCCACACGGCTGAGCTCGCCCCGCTGCCTCCGCACGTGCAGCCGCCGCCCCTGCGCCACCTGCCCTTGCCCCTTTGCCCCACAGCCGCCGGCCTCAAGGCCTCCTTCGAAGGCCTCCCGCACACTCCGCACTCTCCAGCGTCGGCCTTCCGAGCCACTCAATAGCAGCTGTCGCAATGCCCCAGCCCTGGCCCCAGTCCTGACTCCTGAGGGGGAGGGGGCCGAACGGAGTGGGAAGGGGTAAGGCGTGGCGTGGCGTGGCGTGGAGGGGGTTGGGAGGGTCAGCGGAAGTACACCCTACGTAGCAACACTGCTCCTGCGCTGCCTGCCGCCGGTCCCACGGCACTCAACCCCTGGCCCTGGCCCCTTGCTGCTGCCTGCTGCTGGCGCTACTGCTCCTATCCCAGCGCTCTCCCCGACCATCCAGCATCCGAGATTCCGAGTCCAGGGTGGTGTCAAAAGACACCGGTGACGCATTGATAGACAGTGCCCAATCCAGCCCTTCAAGCTTACCGAACAACCCTAACAACTTGCTGACAGTGCGCTAGCTGGCACGGATGTTGGCAGCGTTGACCGGAGCTGACCTTCCTGTTAACATGTACTTCAAACCAAGAACGCTAGAAGGTCAGCCGGATCCAACAGTCCCCTCCAACATACGATAACGGCCCAGCCCAGCCCAGCCCAGCCCCCGCTCTAGCCGCTCTTTGGCCACCCACCCATACAGGTAGAACTGCTGGTGTGAGTCCATGGTAGGCGCGAAGGGTCCAGAGGAGGCGACTGCCGCCGCGGCCTGTTGGGGCCGCGCCCCCGCTCACTGCAGACACTGCCTGCCACAGGTCCCTGCCATAGCTCACTGCTGGTCCTGCTCACAGGTACCCACCTCGCCGCCCTGAGTGTGCGTGCGGATGCGGGGAGCAGGCATCGGGCGTCGTGACAGCACAAACCGGCAAACGCACGAACAACAGCCAAGATCCATACACGAGCGGAACGACACGGCAGGTTGCACAGCGCAAACACGCGGTTGAACGCCACAGCCCGCATTTCCTTACCTCACCACCCAAGTTGTATGCACCCCTCCATGCAACTGCATCGCGTACGAGTGATGCCGCTTCGACTCGTATCCCTGCCACCGCCGGAGACTGCCCCATCTGTCACAGGCTGCATTGCGGTGTCGCGCAGCACGCTGTGCCGGCGCCCCGGCGTAGGCGCCCAGGCGAACATAGTCAATGGTATCATCGTTGCGTTATGTGTCGGTTTTTGTGTATCTGATGTGAATGCATGTATGCAAATGCGGAACTGTGGAAGGGACCGGAAATTCAATATAGAACCGCCGCTTTCTGCTCAGCGCGGGGCCTGGTGGCCAGCTCATAGTCCGTCAGGTGCATAGGCTATCCTATGTGCACTTAAAGCAAGGGGCGAAAACAGTTCAGGGCTTCAGGCAAATCCTTGCTTGGATCCAGGCTCATCTGAGTTTGGCCCTCTTTCTCCCAAAGCACTGCCACAAGCTCCCATAGCCTAAAACCAAAACAGCATCACCAGATAACCTGTAACCATATCCACTTTCTGCGCACCGTCAACACTCGACAGCGTGCGCTGCGTCATTTGCGTCAGCGCCGGGAGCTCCCATCTCCTTCCTCTTCCTTCGTTGCTGGATCCGCTTTTGTCCAGGTAAGAGGTTTATGGCATAGGTGACGCCTCGCAGCTCTGCGGGGGATGCTGCGGGGGGCTGCGGCCGGCGGGGGCTGCATCGTGCCGGAACTGCCAGCAAGAGCCTTGGTCAGCGCGCTTGCCCCTGCATTCCCGTTATGAGGTGCCCCTCTTACGATTTGAGGTTCCTGGGGTGCGCGAAGGGCCGCGCTTTCCAACAGCCAAGCGTTCGCAGATATGTTTACAGTTTCCGCCCCAAACCCGCAAATTCGCAGGGCTTCTGACAAGCTTTGGAGCCATAGACATCAACCAGCCTGCTGACAGTCTGGCCGGTACGTGCTGGTCTGGCCTATCTGCAATCGCTGACCTTTCGCGCCAATTATCGCAAAGCGCAAAGCGTGCACTCATTTCGTGTCTGCCGCCCTACAGGCAATATGGAGGCCCAGCTATTTGAGGCCAAGCACCAGGCAGCCGCTGCGTCGGCGGGCAGCAGGTACGGCGGGGCCGTGGCGCCATGGTTAGTGGCTACGCGGGGCCGCGTAGGGCGATGGAGCTCTGGTTCCTGAGTCTGGGCACGTGTCATGTCGTGTCGTGCGCTAATCCGGCGGCCTAAGGAACCGTACGGTGCGCTCGTACTTCCACTGCTCACACGGCTGCCGCCACCAACCTCTTCCCGCCCCCAGTGCCGCCGGGAGCGATGCCCCTGCACCGGCGGACAGCTGGAGCCGCCTGTCTCCTGCCGCGGTGCGCCATGTGGCTGCCCTGCTGCACCCCGACGACGCCACCTCCTTTGCACTCGTCAACCGCAGCACCGCGGCCACGCTGCACCTGGGCCTGCCGCGGCGGTACCGCAACGGGCCGAACTTCATGGCGCCAGACGAAGATTGGCTTGAGCCGCACCGTGCGCAGCAGCCGTGGCCCGAGGCCGCCTTTGCTGCGCAGTGGGGCCGGCCCGAGCCCTGGCGCTCGCTCAGCCTTCCCCAGCGCCGGCGGCTGCTATGTCTGGCCGCGTCCTCGGGCCACGCCGCCAGCTGGCACGTTGCGCGGGCGCACTGTGGCTGCGCAATGGACACAGAGGTCCTGGCGGCGGCAGCGGCGGCAGGCCACGTGGACGCTTGCAAGCTGCTGCTGCTGCCCAAGGGCGTGGCGCCCACCAAGGGCGTCGTGACGGCCGCCGCTTGGGCAGGGCAGCAGCCGGCGCTGGAGCTGCTGCTTGACGCAGGAGCAGACGACCTGCTGCAGGCGGCGGCCACGGGCGCGTGCATGGGCGGCCACGCGCGCCTTATCACCTGGCTGCGGCAGGAGCGCGGCCACGAGCTCAGCACGCAGGACAACGACGGCTACGACTGCGACATCGTCCGCAACGTCTGGCCCCAGACCGGCTACGTCGAGACGTCAGCGCGCTGGGGCCACGTGGCATTGGTGCGGCAGCTTATGGCGACCTTCCCGCTGGTGTATGGGGTGCCAGCGGACGCGCTCGGGGCGGAGGCGCTGTGGGCGGATGCGATGGCATCAGAGGGGTGCACAGCGGCTTCGCCGCCGCCTTCGGAGGCGGAGGAGGAGGAGGCGAGGAAGGCCGCGTATGAGGATACGCGGCGCCTTGACGCCCGGATGGCGCTGCTGGTTGCCGCCGCCGAGGGTTTCCCCGCAGCAGAGTTCGTGTGGCTGTGGCGCCTCTTTGAGCAGCACACCCCCGGGCTGCCCGAGGCCGACCAGTGGCCGCTCGCAGGACGACCTGGCGCGCGCCTGCTGGACTCGGCGGCTGGCAGCAGCACGGCCTGCTGGGCGGAGAAGGTGCAGTTCCTGCAGCAGCGCCTGCAGGGCGACGTCGGGTTGGGTGATGAGGAGCAGGCAGACCAGGAGCAGGCAGACCAGGAGCAGGCAGACCAGGAGCAGTCGGACGAGCCGGAGCTCCCGCCTTTCGATCAGATGGTGGAGAACGTCTGGTCGAGCGTGAGTCTGCGGCAGGACTACCTGCAGCGGCTGCAGCAGCTCAATGGCATGGGTATCAGGGACGACGAGCAGGCGGTCAACTGTGCCTTAATTAAGGGGCATGCCGACGCCCTTGCCTACCTGTGGCGGCCCGAGGGCGACATGCAGCCGTACGAGGACCTTGCCGAGACGTCCACGGCCACGCTCTGCTTTCCTTGCGGCCTGCGCATAATTGTGGGCGACACGCTGGCGGCCAAGGACGCCAACCTGCTGTCCACCCTGCAGCTGCTGCAGGACAAGTACGGGGCCAAGTACCTTGCCCGCCACGCTGCATACGCAGCGCGGAACGAGGCAAGCCTCAGCTCCGCGCCGGAGCAATCGCTGCTGTACCTGGCAGCGGAGGCCAAGGGAGCATTTGACGTGGAGGCCTGGACAGATGCCTTCACCGGGGCGGCCCGCACCGGCGCCAGCCTGCGGCTGCTGCGAAAGCTGCGCGAGCGCGGCGCGGCGGTTGACCTGGGCGCAGTGGCGGAGGGCGGCAGCCAGGAGGCGCTGGAGTGGGCCGTGGCGGAGCTGGAGGCGGAGGGCCGCCCGCCGCAGGTGCGAGTCATTGGCGGGCGGGGTTCCCAATATAGCCAGGGGACTCGGGGAGGTCGCTTGTGCTTCGAAGGCAGTGGGTGCTCGGCGCGCTGGGTTGACGTGTTGCATGCCCAATGATGCCGCCTAATGTACATCGCATGGAAAGCACCTGTGGTTTGCATGTTGGAGGGACGGAAGCGTCATTCACTCAAACAACCTGGCCTGACTTCACACACAGGCACTTGAGCAGGAGCAGGCAAGGCGGTGCGCCAAGAACAGGATGGCTGTCGACTGGCTCCGCTCAAAGGGCCTGCTGCCGCCGGAGCCGGCAGAGGACGCGGAGGAGATGGACGAGATGGAAGAGGGGGATGTGGAGGAGATGGAGGAGGCGATGGATTGGGACTGAGGAGTGGATTCTAGGAGTGCTATGGTGATGGGCTGCTGCGGCAGTGCCCCCCCCCTCTGCTAAGTGTTGAGCTTGCGTGCTGTCCAGATGCGCGAAGCAGGTTATGAGAATGCTTTTAAGACGAACAATGCGGTTGGTGTCGGCCAGCCCACGCATCCAGCCCGCAAGCTGGCAAATGAAGCACGTGTCCAGCACTGGAGATCGCACATGATGGTGCACTGCGTGTTCGAGAGCACAAGCTAGGGTTGTTCATGTGTTGTAGCGCAGCAAAATCTGCCTGGTCGCTGCCGTGCGCACGTACGGTATACATACAATTCTGCGCGGTACACCCACATGCAAACAGTACGGCACATACAGCAGTTTGTTTCACGTGTTTGCTGTTGGGCGATGTGAATGCAGGCATGCATGATGGCGACTCGGTTCCGCGCACTGACGCAGAAGCTGTAGTCCGCAGTCCACCTTGGTTGCTCTGGTCATGGCCGGACAAATTAACATAGCAAACGTGGCCACCACCTTCATCCAACTGCCCAGCGCTGCAGCTTCCCCTCTTGCCATCCTAGGGGCAACTGGCCAGACGTACCCTGCCCAGCACTGTGCCTACCACAACCACGGTATCCGACCTCCCGCATCCACCTTCTTCTAGGCTTCTGCTCCTGCGTTCGCGTCAGTTCACGTCTACCTCATGCCCGCCCACCTCGGCTGCGCATATTCCAATCATCAATTACACACACACCAGGTGCATCACCCAGCCTTCCGCATTCCAGCCTTCAACTCAGCCTGCCAACCGAGCCAGCCTTCATCTCAGCCTTCCTGTTTGAGACGCATCCGGCCCTCATACTTATAGCTCCGCATGCACCACAGCTAGCGCCAGGATTGCAGGTGCGGGTACATGTGCAGGTGCCGCCCCCCCCCCCCCAACCACCACCACCATCACCATCACCACCACCAAGAGCCCCGACCTCTCAGCAGAGGTCAACGTTGCTGACATCGACGCTGCTGCTGTTTCTGGTGCCGGCACTTCTGGCTGCTGCTGCGGCTTGTAGGGCCAGGTAGGTGGTGGTGGAGGCGGCGGCGGCTGTGAGCAGGCAGCCCAACAGCGCCAGGGCCACAGCGGTGCGGTCAGAGCTCATGAGCAGGCGCCAGCTAGCCCTGAGGCGTGGCGGTGATGGGCGGAGGAGACAGCGGTGCAGGGGCAGGGTTTGGGGGTAGTCGGCACCGATACCAGAACATGCGCGAGCGTGCTGAGGTATGTGCAGGCAGCCCGGAAGGGAGCACGAGAAGAAAGAAGCGAAGTGGATTGGCATGCGACCCACATCCCGCGCTCCCTCACCACATACCGGTATCGCGAAATCCCACCCGACCCACATCCCTCACCTACCAGCCCAAAGCCCCCGTCAGCGGCAGCAGCACCAGCGCCCCACGCGCGGCAGCGCCGGCCCTGACGCCGGCAGCAGCAGTGCTACTGCCGCCGGAGGCGGCCGCACCAGCACCAGCAGTAGCAGCCGCGTCACAGGTGCTACTGCCGCCGCCACCTGCTGGGCCGTTTGGCTCCAGCGGCTCACTGCCCGGCAGTAGCTGGTACGGCACTGCTGCCAGCGCCGCCAACTCGTTGAAGCTGTTGCTGCTACTGCCACGGCCGCCCGCAGCAGCACCACCACCGTTGCCGCCAAGGCCGAGGCCGCCCAGGCGACCAGCGCCGCCGCTGCTGCTACTGCTAGCGCGCCACGCACTGCTTGCTGCCGCGGATATCTCATCATTTTCTGGCGTCAGCAGCAGCTGTTGCTGTTGCTGCCCAGCCACCTCGGGAGCAAAGGTCACACGCCGCACACGGCCGCTACCGCCGCCGTTGCCCCTGCTACTGCTAGCGCTACTGTCGGCGGCGGGCCCTGCTACAGCCGCGTGCCCGCCGCCGCCACTGGCAGTAGCAGCTGCATCACCTCCAGCAGCACCCGTCGGGCCGTGGTGGGGCGCGGGGATGGCGATGGGGCGGGAGGAGGGCCGCTCAGGCATGGGCAGGTGCGGCGGCGGCGTGGATGGCGGCATGTGTATGTGCGGCGGTGTGTCGGCACCCCCGCCTCTACTGCCACCGCCACCGTGCGTTCCCGCCACCCCCGTATCGCCTCCCCGCCCGCTCTGGAGGCCCTTGTACCCAGCCGCCTCGCCCGCTGCATTGCCGCCGCCACCGCCCGCGCCGCCGCCACCCAGTGCTGCCGCTACAGCCGCCGCCGCCTCTGCTACTGCCGCAGGCCACGCCGCCCCCTCCTCCTGCACTCCGGCATCCGCCTCCTCCGCCTCCCCTGTTGCCGCTGCTGCTGCTGCTACAGCCGGCGCCGCCGGCTCAGCCGTAATGCCCAGTGTACGGCTGAAACCGTGGAACGAGCCGTCCGCATCTCCAGCGTCGTCATTAACCGCCGCCGCCGCCAGATCCATCTCGCCTGGATCCACGCCAACCGTGATGTAACCGCGGAACTCGTCCGTACCGGCGCCGTACAGGTAACCGCCGGTCTGGAAGCGGCGGCGGTGCGATCCAGCGTCAGCGGCGAGGGTGGCGGCGGCAATGGCGCCAGGCGACAGCGACAGAGGCGCCAGCAGGTGCGGGGAGGAGCCGAAGGAGGAGGAGGGACCGACGGCGCCGGGGGCGAAGACGGCGGCGGCGGCGCAGGGGCTGAGGAGACCGGCGGCAGAGGCGGTGGCGCTGGTGCTGAGTAGGAGGTTGCGGTCTTCCTAAAAGCGAAGGACGAGAAAAGGAGATGGTGGATGGAGGAAGGGTAAGAGCGGGACATGGGTTTGGTTTGGACCAGTGCGGTTGCTCCAAGCCCCCAGCCGTCCTCTGCCTCAGCCGCAGCTCGTGCTTCACCCCCCTTCCTCTCTCTTGCCCCTCCCAACACACGCACACGCCCGCGGCCCTCTCGCTCTTTGCCTCACCTCGAAGGCCTCTCGCGCCTCCGCCTGCTCCTCACCCGGCTGATCTGCCCCCACCGCCGCCGCCGCTTCCTTAGCCGCCCCTGCCCCTGTGCCGCCCTGACCCTGCCCCCGCCCCTGCCCCTGCTCTCTACTGCCGCCTGCCTCAGCGCCGGCGGGCCCCGCACTCTCCAGGTGCTGCTGCTGCTGCTGCTGCCAGGTGGCGATGTGGAGCCCGCTGCGCCCGCCCTGGCCCTGGCCAGCCGTAGGGGCGGGCGCCGCGGTGGTGCGGAGCAGCCGTTGGTCCTCCTGGGGCAGGCAGTTCGGGCGTAGGGCGTTACGGGGGTGGGGCGCGGTATGGCGTGGCGTTGCATTTCGTTGCGTTGCGGTAATGGCGCGGCGTGGCGTGACACGAAGGCAGCAGGCCAGGCCCTGCGGCTTCAAAACCCACAACGTGCTTCACTGACAGCGTCTAGCACCCCCGCACCGGCACCCCACCGTCCCGACTGCGGATGTGCATGCGCGGCCCGCACCACCTCCACCCTCACCCATCTCCACCCGACCCACCTTGAACGCCGCCCACGCCGCATCCCGCGGCCCAACCGTCCCTTCCCCCGCTGCTCCGCCGCCTGCCTCCGGGCCTGCAGCACTCACCGCCTGACCCTGACCCCGGCCAGCGGTCCCTTGCTGCTGCCGCCTGTCACTGTCACTGCTGCTGCTGCTGCTGTTGCTGGGGCCGGGACCCGCCGCCGCCGCCCCACACACTACCACCCCCTCCAGCCTTCCAGAGTCGGACGCCCCCTGCACCCACGCCGCGTCGCCGGACCCCAGTCCCAGCCCTGCCACCGGCTCCAGCCCTGCCACCGGCTCCAGCCCTGCCACCGGTCCCTGCCCTGCCACCGGCCCCGCTGGCGCCTCTGCTGCCTCCTCGCGGCGTCGCCCACCACCACTGGCCTTCTCCCCGCCGCCCTCCTCGCCACCCAGCGCCGCAGCCACCATGCCTGCCCCCGTGACCGTTGCTTCCGCTGAAGCCGCGGTGGGCTTCGGGGCACCTCCGCTGGGGGCTATGACGCCTCCGCCTGGAGGTAGCGCGGCGGCCTGCGGGCCCGATGGGTTGCAATCACACACAATGTAGACGGGTGACGGCAGCGGCGGGGAGGGGTGGCGGCAACAGCTGCCTGCCCGGCGGCCTGATGGCCTCGTTCGGGGAGCGCGGGAGGGTAGGTAGGGCGACAACAGCGAGCAGGGGTATTTTTGGGCCATGTGAGGAGCCTCAGGCTTGCAGACTCACGCAAACTGGGACAGGCGCACACGCGAGCGCAAAGTCTAACTGTCAAAGTCCCTGCCACGTGTGGGGATAATTACCTGGGGTAGCTGCGGCGTCCACAGCGAACGCTTTGAGCCACTCGCACCACTTGCACCAGTGCCAGGGGCCGCGGGCAGCATAGGCGCAGCCCTGTTGCTGTGGCTGGTCCTGCTGCTGCGGCTCGCTGCCTGATGCGAATCCGAATGATGCGCTTTGGAACGCTGGCGCGGGCGAGGCGCTGGCTGCCCCGCGGACACCGAGTCAGCTCACAGCAGTGCTTGACGGTGCTTGCGTGTTTAGGGTTGACCCGCGGGGCCAGGAAGTGGAAGCTGCAGCGTGTACTGTAGCTGGTAATGCAAGATGTTTAGTTGTTTGCAAGTTGGTCGGGGAGCGCGGATGTGTAGGGCCTCGCGAGAGGGCGTCGACAGGGCAGCCCCCGGGGCGGAGACCTGCATGGGAAAGTTCCGGTGCAGCATGTGCGGTGCTCGACCCAAAACAACGTATGTCTCACCTTGCGATTGTCGCCGCCTATATATTTGCACCGATTCGCAACGTACATTTTGTCATCATCCGACCTTTGCTACTTCACTCCATCAAGCGACTAATCCATCACACCGTTTTCGCCACTTTAGCCCAGCCGTCTTTAGCTCAACTCCATATAGCTTCGAGCTCTGAGCTCATATAAAACTAGCTTTCATCAATGGAGCCAGAGAAGAAGGACGCGGAGAAGAAGCCCGAGGCGGAGGAGGCTGAGCAGCCCGGGCCCAGCGCGAGCATCGGCGAGCAAGCTGGCGAGGAGGAGGAGGAGGAGGAGGAATGCGGCTGGTGCAAGTGGATGAAGGCGGGCGGGTGCAAGGAGCCGTTCCAGGTGCGCTTGTGTGCCTGAGGTGTTGGGGAGAAGGCAGGGGAGAAGGCAGGAGGGGGGCCGGGGATGCGGACACGCGGCGTGTCAGGCCGTACGTGACGTGGCATGGAGCGAGAGGACCCGGGGTGCAGGGCGGGTGTCAGTCAGTCAAACTGACAGGCTGTGGCGGCGGGGCGGGGTTGCGGGGCCAGACCTAGGCGCGGGTTTGCAGCTCCGGCGACAATGGCAGGAGGTGCGCCCTCCCCAGTTGGCCCCACCAGCCGTGGCGCCGCCCTGCGGGCCGGACCCCCCCCCCCGACCTCGCGCCCGGCCTCACTTCTGACACGTTACCTTTGCAACATTAGCCGGGATCTTTCTCGATTCCCGTTCTTATCCTTCACCGCTGCCTCCACCGGCACCTCTGCCGCGCCGCGCCCCTGTCCCGGTGCCGCCGCGTCTGCCCCTCTCGCGCCAGGTCTGGCTGGATTGCGTGGACGGCGTGAAGGCGGCGGGGCGGCAGGACGTGGAGAGCTGCGCGGCGGTGATGGGGCCACTGTGGGAGTGCATGGAGAAGCACAGGGAGTACTACGCTCCACAGCTCAGCTCGCTGGCAGACAAGAAGGCGGCGGCGGCAGGGGATGCAGAGGAGGGGCTAGCATAGGAGGGGGGTAGCAGCTAAACAAGGGGGGTAGCAGCTAAACGAAGGGGGGGTGCAGAGGAGGGGTTGCAGAGGAGGGTGGGTAGCAGCTGAGGGGGGAGAGGAGGGGGCGGCAGCAGAGGGGAAAGGCGGAGGCGAGCAAGGGCAAGTAGGTGTGTAGGGGAGATGGGAGGGGAGAGGGGGGAGGACAGGGGTTTGGGTGTGGGGCTGGAGAGCAAGCGGTGAGGTGAGGTGTGTGCGGGCGCGAGTGGAGAGGCGGTGAGGGGGTTTGAATTGGTGGCGGTGTCTGACCAAAGCCCCTGGTAGCTGCATTGTTGTGAGCGGGAGGAAAGATGCCGTGTGCCGTGTGAAGCTGAACTGCCAGGTTCATGCGCAGCCAGTGCAATGCCCGCCGACGATGTGGTCGTGGCACCGGGCGTTTCCGAAGGACAAACAATACAACAGTCTCGTCGGCTGGCGGGCAGGCAGGTCTTCAGGTTCTGGAGGTAGAGGTGTTCAGGTGCTGGGGTCGACGTGTGCGTGAAGGTACCGGTGTGATGCTGCCCGCTGAAATGGGCATACCGTACCGTAAATGAACAGGGTGCTTGCTGCTTTCATTTAGAGCTCAACTGCATCGGGACAGGGACCGTCAGGCGTCTGCTGTTTCAGACAGGGGAGGTTCCTCCCCTGGTTTCAGATCACGGCTGCAAAGTGCAAACTTTCACCAATCGTCCTGCTAAAGAGAAAGCACACGCGCGCGGGGGGATGGCACCACGGGGGCATTGTGTACCAGGTATAACGCCAGAGTCTAGCTGCAGCGGGGCGACTGTGCTGCTGCTGGTGCGTGTTGGCCGGCTGGTGCTCGTGCTGGTGCTGGTGTGGTTGGGCTGGTGGCTGGTGCAGGCTGGTGAGCGGGGCGATAGGAGATACGGTATCGACGATGCTGCAAGGAAATGATCAAACGAACGCGCACGATGCCAAAAGATGTGTAAGCACAGCCGACAAGGGCATTACAGGCACCAG